>NW_015558606.1:117715-122021 GCF_001515605.1 Sinocyclocheilus anshuiensis | reverse complement strand
TCAAAGCACAAGCATTCAGCATAAAATATAATGAATATCTACTTATTCTGTGCAGGGTTTCACAAAACTGCAAAGTATGATTTTTCATTAAGCGCACCTATGTGAATAAGCATATACTATGTGGAAACAAGTCCCCAAAAAAGAGCACATAGAATATGACAAGAAAATGGTAATAATTAGTGCTGGACATTGACGCACGTTTAAAAACTATTTTAAATGAAGTTTCTACTCCAAATAATTTTCTGATTTATAAACATTTAAACGGTGGTTGTGATAAAAACTTGTTTTCATGAAATTTGTTCAAACATTAAATACTGAAAAACGGATTACATAAGACATGATAAATTTCATTAAGTTGTACTGTATCGTTCAACATACTTTATGATGCTTACTCACGTTTATTTCATGTTATAACTAGCAGTAAAGAGGAAGATGGATGTTTGTAATCTAGCTTGTAAGCCACTGGCTAGCTAGTATGCTAACTGACAGTTACAGTAATGCTCGTCAGTAAAAACTAATAAAATCTGCCATTTCTTTTCCTCAAAAACGATAGCACACACTTTGAAAATATAGTTTATAAGTAGATCACCAAAAACGTATCTAATCTTTCCAACATGATCTGACTCTGCAGTTCAGTTCGTTGTCTTCTGCTGGTGATGTTCTGTTTAAACCAAACAAACTAGATGCTCTTAAGTACTGTTTACTAAAGTTGTTTAGTTTAACTATTGCATCCACCTGAAAGTTCACATAACACAGTGTAATTAATTAAATTCAACACATTTGTAAAAATCAGTTATGTTTACTCGCTTTTCTTAAGTAGATTCAGTGATTAATTTATCCTTTTTGTTGATGTGCCTACTAGTGATGTGTTTTTGTATTGTAGCTTTCATACAAAGGTAGATGATTCTGTTGGCATATTCTTCTGTCACTATTGGTGCAGCGGTTGCAGGGATTTTAATACCATCAATTTCAAAGTGGCCTCTTCTGTGTTCAGAGCCTACTATTAATAGTAGTGACATTAAAAATTTGACACACTCAAACTTGCATTAGCTGATGATGTACTATTTGGAATATGGTGTTGTATTAAGTTCAGAACATCCAGGAAAGAAGTGATATGAAATGGTAGCTGTATGTAAGACCAAGTTGTTAGACTAGAAAGCCACTTTGTCTAGCCAGGGTAACTGTGTGTCTATGATGTTACGTTTTGCATTCTTTGTCAGTCTAACTGGTTGTAATCAGAGTATGTGTAAACGGCATACTTGTACATTCTATATATTTGATCAAAATTACATGCATAATGTTTTCAGTGTGGACTGAGTTTAGAATTTGCAGCATTTCCTCAAAAGCCATTTAAACAGATAGAAAAGTAGCACTAATGAATAGCTTCTTTGTAAGTAGATTGGGTTGTGATTACCCCATGCAAATATGAGGTGTGGCTGACAGCTAACACACATTTGTCATAGTCAGTAATTTGTTATAAAACTTCTGCTAAAGGTAGATTTTGCCGTGCACGTCAAAAACAATGCAATAAATGGATTACAAAACTATGTTATGTTGTAACCCCTAATATTTGTGATAATTACCTGTGTCACTGGTGTTCAGTACATGATCATTGAGAATTGTATTTATTATCATTATTATTATTGATTATCAATAACAACCAATACTGGATATTTAATTGTTTGTGCTCATTTCCTCTACTGTTACATTTAGATTACCTTTACCATCATCTAACTCACTCAATGTTTACCTTTAAAAATGTAATGCGATCTTTATTTTTTGCCTTAAATTATGATGTTATGATGCCTAAAATCACTTGTAGAATTTCAAACTATTGCTTTTATTTTTTATTGATCACTTTTAATATCAGCCATATATCAATTATCTGTCATAATATTAAAATAATTATAAGTATTGGTCAGAATTTTGATATCAGTGCAGCCCTAATATTGCTTCTATAAACAAGAAGTAGTGAGAATAGGCCTGTCGCAATTATTGGTTACTCATCTGTTTGCAGCTATTTAACGTAATTGCAATTATTTTAGATTTTGATCATTTTCTAGTTTCTATTTCAAGGAAATTTAAAGGTGGGGTAAGCGATTTCTGGTAGCCAATGTTGACATTTGAAATCACCAAAACAAACACGCCCCTACCCCAAAAGGGTCTCGCCCCTGTTTTGATAGCTCTGCCCCACACATACGTACGCAACCCAGGCAACGATTAGTTCTGTGAAACAAAGCAAAACCAATGTTACACCGTGTCTACACCGGACGCGAGTGTTTTCTCTATCTTTCTGTCGCTCAGTTCGGACTGAACACTCTCTCCTCCACATCATGAGTAGACACGCCCCTTACTGCTGATTGGCAACAAGTTTGTTTTGCTATTCGGCCCGAATCAGTTTTCTAAAGCATTTTTGAAAAATCGCTTACCCCACCTTTAAGCAGGTCAAGGAATTAAATAATTCGCGTAATGCCAAACATTCTTGGTTCTTACAGTTTTTAATGACATGTCATCACTGGGTGAGGAGATGAGTTGCTTATTTTATTTCTGTGGAGACAGAATGAAGAATATATATAAAAAACATTGCTGTAAAACATATTATATTAAATTATATTATATTATATTTATTATATACAGTTTTGCTGGGCTACAGTTTAAATATAAAGAGGCCCGAGAAGATTAAAGTTGAACAAAAAGAGAATAAAAAACTTTTAAAATATAAATTTTCACTGCAGTTAAGAAGTTAATATGAGCCTTTTTAATTAAATGATTCCAGGTAGCCTAATATATAAATATAATATATTAGGCTTACACTCTAAGTGACATCAACAAAACACAATTAAATCGTTAATCTCAACTATTTGAATGACAATTAATCGTCAACTTTATTCATCAATTAGTTTACTGTACAATTAAGATTTAGTCATTACAATACACTGTGGTGTGAAGATGCTGCAGTAGGTCTTCTGATGAAATGTGCCATGGGACACTCTGGTCATGGAGCAGTGCCAACAGAGTAGATTAATGCTGGGTTTCAGTGTATATGCTGCTGACACCTGTTTGTCTGTATTTGATTTTTGCTGACAGGTACATGCTGAGCGTGCAAAGCTGAGCCATGCTGGATCCAAGCCCTCCGTCTCCGAGAGCAGTCACTCACTCCCTCAGATAGCCATGAACAGCTGCAAGTACAATGGAGGAGTGGTAAGGCCACTGGGCAGCCTGGCAGCGTCACGACGCAACCTAGCAGAGCATGACTCTGAGACCCAGCCGCTCCAGACTCTTCACAGCTCCGGCCTGGAAGTGGTTGTCTCTAAGGGCGGTGGCGAGGACCCCAGCGAGGCGTCCAATGAGAGCCTGGTCCGAGAGAGTGGCAATGCACCACAGAAAAAAAATAAAGATATTGGCTACAAACAAGTTTGTTTTGCTATTCGGCCCGAATCAGTTTTCTAAAGCATTTTTGAAAAATCGCTTACCCCACCTTTAAGCAGGTCAAGGAATTAAATAATTCGCGTAATGCCAAACATTCTTGGTTCTTACAGTTTTTAATGACATGTCATCACTGGGTGAGGAGATGAGTTGCTTATTTTATTTCTGTGGAGACAGAATGAAGAATATATATAAAAAACATTGCTGTAAAACATATTATATTAAATTATATTATATTATATTTATTATATACAGTTTTGCTGGGCTACAGTTTAAATATAAAGAGGCCCGAGAAGATTAAAGTTGAACAAAAAGAGAATAAAAAACTTTTAAAATATAAATTTTCACTGCAGTTAAGAAGTTAATATGAGCCTTTTTAATTAAATGATTCCAGGTAGCCTAATATATAAATATAATATATTAGGCTTACACTCTAAGTGACATCAACAAAACACAATTAAATCGTTAATCTCAACTATTTGAATGACAATTAATCGTCAACACAAATTCATGATCTTATCAGGCCTAATTGAGAGTATTCCAAACATTTTAGCTCCACTCTGGGTTTCCATTTACCACTATCTGCTAACATGTGAGAGACATCCTGTTTCAGGAGTGTGAGAGAACACCAGTAACACGACTTTCAAAAAAGCCCACTCCTCACTCCAGGCAAACAGTGAAACAACCAAACGTCATTATACCTCCACATATCGGGATATTTAGCCGCGAACCATCACGACTGCTGCACATCTGTTTAGTGTGGGTAATTTCTGCCATCAAATTCTTTCAGAGTAATGAACTAAAAATAAATACTATTCTTTTTACTATTATTCTATTCTAGTCTTTTTTTTCATAATGTAGATGACAAAGGTAGATGATT
>NW_015558606.1:92726-117566 GCF_001515605.1 Sinocyclocheilus anshuiensis | reverse complement strand
TTTATACTTTATTCATCAATTAGTTTACTGTACAATTAAGATTTAGTCATTACAATACACTGTGGTGTGAAGATGCTGCAGTAGGTCTTCTGATGAAATGTGCCATGGGACACTCTGGTCATGGAGCAGTGCCAACAGAGTAGATTAATGCTGGGTTTCAGTGTATATGCTGCTGACACCTGTTTGTCTGTATTTGATTTTTGCTGACAGGTACATGCTGAGCGTGCAAAGCTGAGCCATGCTGGATCCAAGCCCTCCCTCACCGAGAGCAGTCACTCACTCCCTCAGATAGCCATGAACAGCTGCAAGTACAATGGAGGAGTGGTAAGGCCACTGGGCAGCCTGGCAGCGTCACGACGCAACCTAGCAGAGCATGACTCTGAGACCCAGCCGCTCCAGACTCTTCACAGCTCCGGCCTGGAAGTGGTTGTCTCTAAGGGCGGTGGCGAGGACCCCAGCGAGGCGTCCAATGAGAGCCTGGTCCGAGAGAGTGGCAATGCACCACAGAAAAAAAATAAAGATATTGGCTACAAGTTGGGCCACAGGAGGGCACTTTTTGAGAAGCGCAAGCGGCTTAGTGACTATGCCCTGATTTTCGGTATGTTTGGGATCGTTGTCATGGTAACAGAGACTGAACTGTCTTGGGGGGTTTACACTAAGGTAGGTGCTTCCTTTTTTTTTGCATTTTTCATACAAATGCACAAAATATGCTCATGATAAGCAGTGGGATCCAAAAGTTTGAAAATTAAATTCTTGGATTAAAAATGTTAGTTATACTTTATTTGGTAACACTTTATTTTACAGTGTCATTGTTACACAGATTACATGTACTTACTATAACAGTAAATTATGCACAATTACATGCAATAACCCTAAACCAAGCGTTATTCTTAACCCTACATGTTGTTAATTAATATTACTCAGTACTTAAATATACAGTTGCACTGTAACAAGGACAGCATAAAATAAAGTGTAAAGGTCCGTTCACACCAAGGATGATAACTATAGACAACTATATTAGCGTCCACACCAGCGGACGCTATCGTCTGTTTAATCCAAGCACACGCTCGTCTGCCGCTTTAAATTCTCGAGCTCGTTGTCAATGTTGGGCTGTCAATGTTTTTATCGTTCATCAGCTGGAAAAAATTGTTCTGAAAGTGATTCCAACGATATCGTTTCTCTGTGCCTTTATCGTTATAGCTGTGGTGTGGACTCTGCTATTCTTTAATATTGAGAATGATTTTTAGAACTATATATTTATCGCTATCTTTATAGTTATCGTCCTTGGTGTGAACAGGCCTTAACTCTTTTATTTTAAAGTGTCCTTGTAACAGTGTAATTATACAATTAAGTATCGAGTATTAATTAAATATATATTAAATATAAAATTTAGTGTTAGTTCTGTGTAATTATGAATAATTTAGTGTTATTACTATAAGTAACAAGGACACTGTAAAATAAAGTGTTACCAAAATATCATTTAAATAAAATAAAAAAAACAGAAATAAAAAAATAAATATCTATAATAAAGAAATGTTATAATATAAAATAAATACTATTCTTTTTACTATTCTTTTATTCTATTTGTTTTTTTTTTCATAATGTCAGAGAAGGACTGTTTAACAGACCTCACAGTTTGCTCATTACAAAAGTAGATAATTCATATAATAAAAACATAAAATTTGTGCTTTATTTAACAATTAATTGTTTACTGTACAATTAAGATTTATTAATTGGGATACACTGGTGTGTACAGTAGGTCTTCTGATGAAATGTGCCAAAATTAATAAGCAATTTTCTGCACTATTTCTAGGTCACTACTACATTTGTAAATTTAAAAAAGTGAAAAAAATTAGTAAATTTTTTGACACTGATCAGCTTGAATGCTGCTGTCAAAAAAACAAAAGGGACAAACAGAAAAACTGAAATTCGTGATCATTTTCAATTTAACTTTCCACTCAACGGTGATTAACTAATGATTAGATGGGCTAAACCAACACAAAGGGAAGAAACCACAACAAACAGTCCACAGGGGCGTTACAAAATTATTATACTGATAATATAATTTGTAATAAATAAATATTAATATTAATAATTTTTATTAATATTTTTTAACTAGTGGTGGTCTCAGTCTTTTGGACCCCACTGTTCTTCACAAACTGTTTCATATCCTTTGGCATATAAAGGCTGCATTATAGCACATACAGACGTCACATTAATATTTGTCCTCTTAATCGCCTTGATCTACTTTGGGATGTAGCTCTTCTCATGTCCTTACTGTTTTGTAGTCTTTCTCACAAGCAGTACTGGAGGTCTTAGAGAGCTTAAATACTTTAAACTTTGAGGTAGGCCTATGTTACAGACAACTCCCAAAGCAATTCTTTATGCAGGGTCCACAAAATGAGGTGTTTGGTTCTGTGACCACTCAGTTCCCTTGAGATGTGGATTTTGTAATGCTTGTGCTATTTCTAGCCTTGTGGGAGAGAACTGCTACACTGCTACTGTCACATTCAGCTGAAATAACCGAATTATCACATGGCTTGATCTTGCATGAAAAATAGAAATAAGAAAAGCAAGGAACAATGGCATGTGAATGTCAGCAGGTGGCTTGATCTTGCATGAAAAATAGAAATAAGAAAAGCAAGGAACAATGGCATGTGAATGTCATCAGGAAAGAAAGGCACTCCAGATGTGTTTGTTAGGAGTCTGACCTTCAAAAAAAAAAAAACCTTGCGGTGACCAACAGGTACATTAATTAGTTTACTATGTAATTTGTCACTCGGGAAATTTATAACAATTTCAGACCTAATTTTTTTCGTAGCGGGACCATTGGGACCTGGGGTTAAATTAGAAGGGGTAAGGGAGAGGGGAGTCTAATTTCACTGTTAAAATTAAATCTTTTAATTGCTTTTCTGTGGTTATATAAATTATGCACACTTTGCTGAGTTTCTCAAACTGGCAGAAAATTTTGATTTGGGAATCTTTGCATACAGATAGCCTGTTTTGTGCCTACAATGACAAAAAAGTAAGGTAAAAAACAAAAATGAAACAAAAAATAAAGGCAAAATTTTAAGCGCAACATCATAAAATACAGGGTTATTGACTATTGCCTGATGGCTTAAATTGGCATTTGAACTACATTTACCTTACCATTTATTACCTCTTACTCCAGTCTGTATGAAACATGCTGATCTGTAATCCAACAAATAATCTGTTGTACAACACTAACATTTCAACCAACAAGTCCCTCACCCCCACCAACACATTTAAACTGAGATGACAGGACATTCAATGACAATGTATGTCATAGGGAGTTTATAAAGAGAGTAAACCTTATATCAAACATAATGAGATGTTTTGGTTCCCAATTGCATGAGGTTCATTTGTTGCCATGGGGAATATTATGGAAAGTGATTTTTTTGTTCCTGACACAGTGGGGATTAACTCCTCCAGGATGAAGCACTGCAGTGTATTGTGACGCAGATGGTTTAGACAGCGTCTATTCATACAAAAATGTATCATTTAGTAAGCATGATTTTATAACTTTAGCAGAAGCTGCAAGATTGTGTGCTGTGTTTGTTCATACTAATGGTGTGTTTCATTTCTCTTGTTGCAGGAATCTTCATATTCATTTGCACTGAAATGCCTTATCAGCCTTTCCACTGTTATTTTGCTTGGTCTTATAATAATGTACCACGCTCGGGAAATACAGGTTAGTTCTTGAGTATCAAGAATAAAAATTTGATTGTCTAGTATTTTAATGATCTATTAATGCTAATTTTAAGGTGAAATGTGTCATTTATGTGTGATGAAGATCAACGGACAGAATTCAAAAATATTTTCGAGCAGGTTTTTCTAAACACTCCCACTCCAGCAGTTTCATATTGATCAGCATTGCTGCTTTATTAAGGGTTTGTCCATTCCCAGCATGCGTTGCAGCATGACTACATTTGGCTGTTACTGTTATATAATTATTGTTTTGCTGTTTGCTGATGGTTTTTATGCTGTTGTTGTTGATTTTGTTATTATTGAGGTTTATGTGTGAAGTGCTGAGATCTATGTGCTTATACAAATATAAAGGTAATATACAGAAAACTATCACTGACTTAAAATGAAAACTGATTTTTTTAAACAATAAATATTAATAGAAACTATATATAAGAATAGAAACATGGCAGATTAAAATTTTGCTAATTTAACTTTGTTAAAGCTGAAATGCATTGTTGCTGTAACGGGGCTGACGAGACGTGAGACGTGTCTAGACTCATGATAATAAACTGTGACTTGATTTGATTCGTGACGATCAACTGTGCCTAGACTCGACTCAGGAAGATCAACTGTGACTAGACTCGACTCATGACGATCAGTTGTGACTAACAGTTTGTGTAGTGCGAGAGTCAATGTAATGGAAAGGGTGACCTCTGGTGGTGAATAAACGGAAGTCCATGGACCGAATTCGTGACAGTTGCCTTGACCAATGTTATTTTATTATCATTGATATGCTGTTATAGCTTTCATTAATATTAATACGGTGTTTTTATTTTTAGGCTATATCTTCAGTTTTCGTTTAAATTTTAGTTAAAGTTTTAGTTATTTTGTTGTGTGTTTTTGTCATTTTAATAATTTTTTCATTTATATATTGAATTAGTTTTATTTCAATTTTAGTTATTTTAGTACATCAAATTAAACTAAATGAAACTGAGAAATGTTGTCTTGGCAACTAGCTGAAATCAAATATGTTTAAGTTTTTTATATTTTATTTTATTTCAGTTAAGGTTTATTTTATTTCATGCAATGACATTTTTACGTTTTTTTTGTTAGCTGTAATAACCCTGGTCGTTACGAGTTTATTGGCTAAACAAGATTTTTGCATTTAGCGATCAATACAATTCAAATAGGCAAAATGAAGTAGTCAGACACAACTGAAAAATCTTAATCAATCATGTTGCTTTATTTGTTTTTGTTCTGTTGTTGTTGGTTTTTTTAACAGCTCCTTTTTTTACAGTGAGTGTTTACACTTTTTGAGGGAATCAATCAGGCTGGTTTGATAGCTTTCTGTATGTACTAAGTTAGAATACAAGAAGATTTTTACCATCAAAAAAATTACACACTTCACCTTTAAGGCATCACCTGACATTACTTCCACAGCAGAACTCTTTTCTTGAGTTGAGTTTCTCTTAACTGCTCTGCTAAATACACCCTGTTCTTCACCTGCTCCCCACAGCTGTTCATGGTGGACAATGGGGCGGATGACTGGAGGATAGCCATGACATATGAGCGCATCTTCTTCATTGTCCTGGAGCTGCTGGTGTGTGCCATTCACCCAATCCCGGGCCAGTACGTGTTCACATGGACGGCCCGGCTGGCTTTCACCTACGTGCCCTCCGTGGCAGACGCCGACGTAGACATCATCCTTTCCATCCCCATGTTCCTCCGCCTCTACCTGATTGGCCGGGTCATGCTCCTTCACAGCAAGCTCTTCACCGATGCATCCTCACGCAGTATAGGTGCCCTCAACAAGATCAACTTTAACACGCGCTTCGTCATGAAGACCCTTATGACCATCTGCCCGGGCACCGTGCTGCTGGTCTTCAGCATCTCCTCCTGGATCATCGCGGCCTGGACCGTTCGGGTCTGTGAGAGGTATGGCACCACAGCGATTGTGATTCCGAGCTACACAGCTATACCCCTCCCCTCCACTCGTTCTCTCTCTCTCTCGCTCTCTTTTTCTGTCTTTCGCTCTCCTCTCTGCATCTCCCACTCACTCATTCCCTCCAGGAGCATCTCCAACAGTCTCACGCTGCCTGTATGAAGAGCTTTTCTCCCATCAGCTCTGCAATTGCACCACAAATCCCAGTCCATGTTTTGTAAGCTGTATCAGCAATTGTTAAATAATTCATGACTGCCTAATTGTTTGTTTGCGGAATGGTTTGCTTTGGTAATCTTGAGGAGCCCCGAGGATACCCACTTCAAAAACTGCATCATCATGATCTCATCCCATGAGGCAGTGTAGATTTCGACATATTAAGGCACATTAGGAAATGGACATACAGAGCCTTGTTGGGCTAAAGCAGCACTGTGATGGATGGGTTAGATTCAAAAGACAGTGATCATTAACTGTTTTATCTGTACTCTGTCTTTACCATTCCTGCCTGCGTTACCTGCTTCTCCTTACCTTTACCTCTCCAACACATGCCTTGTATCACGATCAATTTAACCAGAATTAAACATAATTCATTCATTCAATTCTATGCAGAAACTTCAAGCCCCATTCACACTGTCAGCAACTCGCAATGTCAAACCAGCCTAAATTTATTCGATTTCAGTGAGAGTTGCCAATCTCCAGTGATACGACCACATTGAGAAATGTTTATTCTATGCAGACACGAATGAGGTGATGCAATGTGGCAACAACTAATAGGAGTACAGTGGAGTTTCACTTGATCCATCTCCCGTGAGATACTGTAGGCAAGATGTTAATGTTACCGTGAGCAATTTGATTCATACACTGATAATTGTTTGTCTTGTTAATTGTATGATGCATTTATGAACTGCGGCAATTATATACAAACATTTACCTAAATAAATGTTTAGCAGAAAGAAAACTGGCTATACATTTCATTTGTGATAAGATTTTCAAAAGCTATGGCCAGTTATGCAGCTCACCAATAATATGACACAGCGAATATTAGCGGCGAAGAGTAGCCTATAAAATGCTGTCAGTGTGAACGGGGCACTACAAATTTAGTATGAATATATAATAGAGCTGAGTAAAAAGTTGTGATTTTCAGATTACTTGCGATCTTCATTTGAACAAATTCTTAAAAATTCTTTATAGATCTTTTACTGTAAGCTACGACAAAGGAAGTCATATTTTACCAGAGTTTGCAGAGAATTTGATACTTTCAAAAGGTGTGTATCATGAGTTGGACTGCAATAATCTACAAATTACTTTTTTAAACAAATAAAAAAAAAAATATCGAAATTGAACCAAACTGGGAAATATGTATTGACACCTAGCCCTAATATACAACAATTGTCTCTTTCCATCTACACTCTTAAAAATAAAGGTCCCAAAAGGGGGTTTTCGTAGTGATGCCATAGAAGAACCATTTTGGGAACCTTTCTGTGAACAGCTCTTAAAAGAACCATTTTTTTTATTAGTGTGAAATATATTTCCATATATTCAACTGTCCATATATTCAATGGACAGTTTGCATGAATGTTAAACGTTCTAGATGGAACTATCATCGCCAGTAAAGAACCTTTGTTTTTTTAAGAGTGTAAGGCAAACAAAAAAATGCTTTGCCAAAGAAAAGATATGACAAGAAGAGGTGTCAGTAACTCTCATCTCTGTGGCAGAAAGATGGTTCGCTTCTGAAAGGTTGTTCACAAAAGCAGCAGTCTCTGGCAATATTTCACTTTTGTGGGTTTATAAGAGACTGATGATAATGTAATGAAGAGTTTGGAGTGGTAAACGAGGTGAAGGTTTTGATGTTACACCATACCACTACCCAGCACTCTGCACCCCAGTCTCATCGGCTGCAATGCACGGCACAATGCTGCCCACACTCTGGTTTTTTTCTTGCGTGAGTAATTTGCGTTGCATATGCGTGCCTGTATAAACGTATGGGAAGAGGTTTCGTGTGTGTGTTTGTGACTATAATTCACTGTTGTACTTTCTATTTCCCCTCTATGCTGCTCCATAGGGATGCCATGTGAGTCCTCGTTCTCTAGCCGTGGAAAACCTATCATTGTTCATTGAGCTGGTGCCACTGCTGCTCTAAGAGGGGGGAGGGGGTGGGATTCGGCAGCTCTGGATGAAAAATAAAAACTCCAATAGATTCATTTATTGATAAAAACAAAGGAAAAAACCATGTGTGAATGTGGCACCATCCGCAAAAGAGAAGTTTGTTGATAGCAAATGGACTAATGGTCTCGAAAGCTATGATTTGTGCAGCACTGTGAATCAAGCGTCTCTTTCTAAAGTGCTCAAGAGTAGGAGGGAGGAGGAGGAGGAGGGAGTTTGTGTTAAAATGGAGCAGCTCCTTCAAATCACCTTTACAAACAGGCCTGAGGGCAACTCTTTTTTTTCCCGATTATTCCTTCAGCAGCTGTTATTGAACTGTAATACGCCCCAGCACAAAAGAGAGCTTCATAAATACCTGTGAAACAAACCTTTATATTTAAACTGATACGTGTGCTTTTCTTTGCATCTTTATAGTATAGGTTGCTGTAACGGTCAGGTCACATGTTTGTTGCATGTGTATTTATCTTAAACCTTTTTGGTTACCAGACAGAAAATGTGTGTAAGCAGTTGAACAACGCTTATAGATGACAATTTGAGCACAAAAAGGTGGAATGTTGCTGTCCATTCTAGTACAGTCTCCTCAGAGACGAGAGAAAGCAAGGTTTTAGGATGCTATATTACTGGGTGCCCACTTCTGGTAAACTATGAAACAGCATGGTAGTCTTCATGTTTACTGCTTTGCCGTCATTCAAAAGAGGCGCTCGTTTCTCCAAAGTGCTGCTAAATTGGGCCTTTTACTGCACTATTTTCTTTTCTCTAAGCACACTGGCCAGCCCAAAGGGCAGAACGGTGTGAGACTGGACGAGCACGGAGTCCGTCTGGAATGGGAGGGACGGGAAAATGAAGGAAGGGCTGGGACATTGCAGGAGCATTGCTGCTATTTGCAACGTTGGCTTATCATTCACACTTGAGTTCATGTACCTCCTGTTCATCGCTTCACATCTCTCGGTCCTGTTTCCGCCCCCACCCTGCCCACTTTTCCCTGAATATTCTGCATGACTCAGGCAGTTTCCTTCTCTTAGGCCCTTTCCCCAAATGTACGTATAATTCCATGCATCATTCCTTCTTTATCTCCTTCTCAAATACGTTTTCTTGTAGCTGAAAGTTTGATAACAGAAAAGCAAGATATGACTTGATAGAAATAGAGCATTTGCAGGCTATTGAGAAGGTATATTATAATATGATACCTTCGATTTTGTCAAGATGCTTCACAGTATCTCCATGTATGCTGTCTTTGGTGCACACAGTTACTGCAGTGTTGTTTTAAGGATGGAAATCAGAAGTTGAGTAAAAACCAGCTCGCTAACAGCATATGCTCAATTAAAGACCTGCTAGAAGGACTGTTTCTACAAAACGTGTCCTGATGACTGTGTTTTACTTGTGCCCAAAGCATGTTACCTTCCTCCAGAGAACTGGAATATTGTGTCTGAACCTTGCCTGGTTTTATTGTCACACTGAAGCCTCTAACATGCAGTGTGAGCTGAAAATAAAGTCAACTATGTAAGGGGATGGGGGGATAAACTATGGGATTATATGTGGTGGCATTGCCACTGTGTGACACTTTTAGTTAACATTAGGGATGCACAATATATCAGTACCATATTGGCTATGAACTGATATTAGTGTTGTTGTTTTTTTCAAATTAATTTATATCAAGCTACATTAAATAATTAATTGTGCATACTCATTTCCCCTATTTGAAATTTTAGATTTTGCACAATATATCGGTACCATATAAACCGATATTAGTGTTTTTTATTTGTTTATTTGTATCAGGCTATATTGACTATTCAATTGTGCATACTAATTTCCTCTATTTGTATTTTTAGATTATGCACAATATATTGGTTATTAACCGATATTAGTGCTTTTTAAATTTATTCTGCTATATTGAATATTTAGTTGTGCTTATTAATTTGCTGTATTTGTAGATTTCGCACAATATATCAGGGCTGTATTGGTTATCAACCGATGTTAGTGTTTTTAAAAAAAAATTATTTATTTATTTGTATCAGGCTATATTGAATATTTAATTGTACATAATCATTTCCCCTCTTTTTTATTTTTAGATTTCCATCATCTAATGCTCACTTAAAGTTAATCTTTAAAAAAACTAATAAATTAATTACAACATTTTAAGTTGTTTTTGTTTTAATTTATACAAAATAGTACAAACATTTATTTAAATTTATTTCTAATTGTATTTATTTAAGTTTTTATTGACCATAACACGAAAATAATTATCCGCTTATCAGGAATGACCAGAATTTTGTACATCCCTAGTTAACATGGGTGAAAATGTTATATTTGCTCCATCATTGCATCCTCTAACCATGCTGCAGAGTTTGAGCCATTAAAGGAACGACATTGCTGGGTTCTGTGAGTTTTGCTACTAAACAACCATCTGTAGAGGTTTTATGGGAAATTGGGATATGACTGGGGTATGTGGGGAAACACTTTTTTTCAGATAGACTTCTTGATCTAAGTTGAAGGTGGTGCCAGCTCTTCTCCATTTTATGCTAGTATTGCATACAGTATATTGAGAGCTTTAGAAGGCCAGTATGTAGCTTTTTTACTTTCGATTACCAGCAGTGAGGGAAATGGTAATGCACTGCTACACTGTCAAAGCAAAGGCAAGCTAATGATGAAGACAGTGTGCATAGTCATGATCAGACCCGCATTGCATATTCATGTTCATGTGTGCAAACAGACAGACCTCACAGGATATGACCTCTTCTAAAAATTGTGCCATGTGAATTGTCAGAGTCTAACGGGCTTCTAAGAACAAGTTTATGGTTGAGATAATTGTAGAATGCAAGTCTGATGTAAAAGAGTCTTTACCAGAGTTCTTTGAGAGAAAAATCTGGTATGCCGAGGACTTGTTCTACCTCTGAGATCTGACACCAGCTTCAAAAAAGATCAGTTGAAAATGACTGAACCTATATCAGAATGGTTTGTGCCAGCACTGTGCGTTGTTTCACAATGGTGATGTAGCACATGGGCAAATATCTTAATTTTATGAGAATCATCCCTCACTAGAACAAATTTTATTAACCTGCATATACCTGAATGAATTTTTGAAAAATGATCAAGTGTAAACTAAAAGCTATTTTTTGTTCTCATTCAATATGTTGGTCAGTTTTATTATAGGGTTTGTATCTTGCTCTCAATATACTGGCTTATACAGCATGCAGGATGTGGATTTCTTCTCTAAAATGCCTGCATGGTAACTATGCTTTTCGCATGTGAAAATGGGGCTCTCCCATTACATTAAACAATAAAAAACAATTTCAACACTCTTGCTCTTAGAGCATGACCGCAGAGTTGAATTGTGAAATAGACAGGCGCAATTGATAGCAGCATGACCTCTCTTGTGTTTTGAGTATGCTGTCTTAGAGGGGACGTTTACGAACTTTTAACTTTTTTTATTGCAATATAAATGTGTTTGATTAGAAATGATTCGGTGTTGAAACAATTATTAACATTGTGAATCATTTGCGTTCTGTCCGGCTACTCAATATGACTGTTGAAGAGCCTGGGTCTTGTTCTGTTATTCCTCATCAGAAGTCTTCCCATATTGTATTAAATGCAGATAAATGTCTTCTGACCTGTGCTTAGCTCCTCCTCGACAGGCTGGGAAAGGTCAACCTCCTGCAGATATGTGAATGAGCTGCTAGCAATAGTCTAGTCTGGGGACCACGATTTAGGCCATTTGTATTTGTCTCCAAGGAGTTTTAAACTTTTTTTTTTTTAGTTTTTAGCTGAATTGGATCATCTTTTCACTGACTTGTGGACTGGATTTCACAGTCGAGTATTGTTGATTTGCAAAGTGAAAACTGATGCTTTATTTGACCACTTGTGTTAGTTGTTTAATTTCCTATTGGAAAATACATAATAATTAGAATTTTGAAGGATATCAAATATATTTAGCTATTTATATATTTTTAATCATTTACAAATGTATTTATTTATTTTTATTATTATTATATTTTCACTTTAAGGATATTGAAGCAGAACATTTTGCATTTTGTTTTGTGTCTGGGAAGGTACAAAACACATTAGCATGTAAATATTTAAATAATACTAAATCTTATCCGTTAAGGTATTTGGTAAGTTTTTCTGTCACTTTGTGTTTTTTTCTTCTTCTTATTACTAGAAAAACTGTCATCAAAGACCTGATGTTGATTTAATTTGACCAAATTCTACATATATTTTACATATATTTCACCAGAAATGTTTGAAAATGTTTTGTCATAATTAAACATTAAGCCTTGTTTTCCACAGCCTGATCAAGGTTCTCTGCCTATTCTGTTCTTACTATTCTAGGTATCATGACAAACAGGAAGTCACTAGTAACTTTCTTGGAGCTATGTGGCTAATTTCCATAACTTTCCTATCAATTGGCTATGGAGATATGGTTCCTCATACCTACTGTGGGAAAGGGGTCTGTCTGCTCACAGGAATCATGGTATGTCTTTAAAATGGAATTACAACATTTCAAATAGAATTTAGGTTACATTTGTGAAATTAACATGATTTTTGTCACATTTTGAATATTTATATATATGTTGAAAATAGATACTATTCATCATCTCTTCTTGTAGGGAGCTGGTTGCACTGCACTTGTAGTCGCAGTGGTAGCCAGAAAGTTAGAATTGACAAAAGCTGAGAAACACGTCCACAATTTCATGATGGACACCCAACTTTGTAAACGAGTAAGTGACTGAACTTTATTTTGCAAACTTGGGAAAGAACTAGCCATTTGTGTTAAGTACAGTATTTATTAGAAAAGAATATGTATCATTTTTTAACCAAAAATGGTTATGTTGTTTTTAACTTTCCTTCTCTGGAAAATACATAATTTCTATGGCTAATGGTCATGTATTGTTCTTTTTCCTAAATACTTCATTATTTTCATCTGTGAGTAATGTTTCTTTTTCATAATTTTCGCCCAGGTAAAGAACACAGCTGCCAATGTACTCAGGGAAACATGGCTCATCTACAAACACACCAAGTTAGTAAAGAAGATAGATCATGCCAAAGTGCGCAAACATCAGCGCAAGTTCTTGCAGGCCATTCACCAGTAAGCACAATGTTTCCACACTTCAGCATTTTTGCATGTTATGTTTTTGATGATAGTGAACTGCAGTTATGATTAATCATCCCTTGAACAGTAACGTTTATCAAATCGAAAGATTATGATTAAAAGTTAACATATGGTTATTTTGTGAATATATATTTTCAATGGATGTTCAACTGTATGTTTACGCTAATTCAAGAAACTACTGTTTCATGTTTTGAACGCTTTGGGTTTGTCTCTTTTTTTAAGGAACTGTCGTATATTTTCTAAAGTCATGTTGAATTAGAAGGGGCAGGTATTTGATAATCCAAGTTCCCAAAATCACTGATCCCCATAATTGTATGATACGTTCTTGTCAATCAAGTGTCGAAGAGATTAGCAATGAGTTCTGAACTTTTCAGGAGAATCTGTCAGCATGTTGTTGTTTGTAATGTGATGCTTGTCCTTCTCCCCTTTCCTCCTCAAACCCTTACCTTGTGGTTATGGTTAGTGCAGTGTAATGGCTCACATGTTGTGTATATGTTGTGGTTTCTAAACTTGAACTGTGTTTTGTCTTCGTTCTGCTCTATCACTGCAGAGCTCAGAAGTAAGTTTTGTCCTCTGTGTTTTTCTCCCCACATCCTCCTGTCTCTGTTTCATATGCATGGAGTTGGAAGCTGAATGCTGATTTTGGTTACCTATAATGCTTCTCTCCATTCTAAATCTAGAATGTAAAAGATGCAACATTATTTAATGCTGTATGGTTTTATGTAACCTTCTGAAGGAGAAGCATCTTTGGAACTGTTGATTTGTTCATTTGCACCGAATCCATTATTCAAAAGTAAATCTCTGTATTAACTTGCATTGATAGCCCCACCTTGTGTGTCCAGAGGAAAAATA
Organism: Sinocyclocheilus anshuiensis; assembly: GCF_001515605.1. Lineage (NCBI taxonomy): Eukaryota > Metazoa > Chordata > Actinopteri > Cypriniformes > Cyprinidae > Sinocyclocheilus > Sinocyclocheilus anshuiensis. Next base: position 103,797 of record NW_015558606.1, on the reverse strand, counting down.
AGCTCAGTATGTCGGACAAGATATTCAGGACATTCATAAACACACTTGACTTAAATTAAATAGTCTTGCAATTAACCTCTATTAACTCTATAAAACGTGTTCAGGTGATGCCGTGTTCTCTTCGAGATTTAGGGTCATCCAGGGCTTTGATGCAAGATGATATAGAGTTTTTGCATTAGAAAGAATGCTGGCCATGTCCTGCATCTCCAGATTTTTATTTTGGATACTCCCAAATAAATCCATTAAGGTTGAAAAGAAAAAAAACAAAAGCTACATTTTTCAAATCTTGGCATTTGCCAACGAATGACAAATCGGAGCGGAGGACTCGCATTCTTTTAATTACGACACTTAACTGGCAGGATATTAAGGCAGCCTTTCTTACAATGTCTCCTCATGGTCAGAGTCATCCCTGTACTCTTTCATAGTTGCTATGGCACAAATAATTAAAAAAAAATTCATTAACACATTCTTTTAAAATTTTGTTCAGAACCAAGCCCACAGCAAGCAATGCCATTCTCACAAGCATTTTCAGCGGTGTCACATATACCTCTACCTCAGCTGTTTGCCACTTCCTTTGACCTCATTCACAAACGAGGCTCTCGGATGGCTTTTTTTGTGAATGGTTGACGCGTGCCTGCAGGGGCAAAAGGAGATGTGTCATGTTTGAACGTTAAGTTAAGAGTTTTCTCTTCTTTACATTTCATAGATTGGGTTTGCATGTCTGGTATGGCAAACAAGACTGTGAATGCTTGCATGTAGGCCACTCTCTCTCTATCCCTCATCCTTATCAAGTCTTCCTGACAGGAATCTGTTACTCTTCCCTAACGTCCACCTCCTCCCAACCCCCCATCCCTCCATAACCCTGCCTCCTCCCAGGCTCCGCAGTGTGAAAATGGAGCAGAGGAAACTCAATGACCAGGCCAACACTCTGGTGGACTTGGCGAAGGTATATGTTAAAGGCTTTATACTGTGCATGTAACCACAGGATCATTTCAGCTGCAGCGGAATATTTGGTCTGGTAAATGTGGAACAAAGAAATGACAAACGAGTTTTGAATTTTTTTAAATTATTTTCTATTTCTGTTTTATTTTCAGTTGGTCTTTTAATTTAGTTGTTTTCTTCTATCAATGTTTTATTTTAATTTAAACATTTTTTTGTTTTAGTGTTTTAGAGATCCCAACATGTGCTAACATAGTGTTGTTTCTATGTAGTGGCATTTTCATGTTAAATGCAGGTTGTTTGTAGAGACTTAAAGCTTTAAAATGTAACATTAAAAATGTAACTAAAGTATTTTAGTTCAGTAGTTTTAATTTTATGTCAGTTAATGAAATAGTTGTGCTAGTCGACCAGATAGCTTAGGATTAAAACAGCTGTGGTCAAAAGTTTACATATACTTCACAGATTCTGCAAAATATGAATCATTTTAACTAAATAAGAGAGATCATTAAAAATACAGTCCATTGTACTAGATCGAATCCCTCACAATCTTCAAGAAACAACTGAAAACTCATCTCTTCCGTGAGCATCTGACTGCCTCCTAAAAAAAAAAAATCTATGCCTTCACTTTTTCTATTATTATCCTTTACCTCTTCCTGTCCTAGCTTTTACTGTTTTGAACAATGACTGAAACCTTGTTTAACAGGCACTTCTTGTGTTTATTGCCATCTTATGATAAATCGCTTGTTGTATTCCTCAACTGTAAGTTGCTTTGGATAAAAGCATCTGCCAAAATGAATAAATGTAAATTTAATGTAAATGTAAATGTAGATAATAGCTGAAATTATAAAAAAAATTACCCCTTTCAAAAGTTTACTTGCTCTTGATTTTTAATGCTGTGTGTTGTTACCACAATCCATTTTTGTTTTTGTTTTTTTACTTTATTTAATAGTTGTTCATGAGTCTATTGTTTGTCCTGAGCAGTTAAACTGCCTACCGAAATCCTCAAGGTCTTTGCTTTCCCAGCATCTTATGTATACTCGAACCCTTTCCAACAATGACTGTATAGTTTTTGAGAGCCATCATTTTATGCTGAGGACAACTGAGGGACTCATACACAACTATTACAAAAGGTGCAAACCTTAATTGATGTTAATAAAAAAAGCAGCAAAGTACATTAAGAGTTTGGGGGGTGAAAACTTTGTGAACACAATGATCAAGGTAAATTGTATACATTTTTTTTTCTTGGGAACAAGTTTTGTAGCTTCTGAAGGGCAATACTAATCTATCTTTGAACAAAATAAGATTTATGAAATGGATGGATTTATTGATTGATTGAATTCGATCTCACTCTTTTTTTTCTGCGTACTCTTCCAGACTCAAAATGTGATGTACGACCTGGTGTCAGAGCTGCAGGAACGCAGTGAGGAGCTGGACAAGCGTATTGGCACGTTGGAAGACAAGCTGGACGCAGTCACCGGCAGCCTGCAGGCTCTGCCCTGTCTGATCTCCCAAGCCATAACTCAGCAGCAGCAGGACCTCCTGGATGGCTTCGTGCACCGCTTCTGCCCTGCTTCGCTGGGCTCGGAACGCTCCTGGACCCCTTCCAGACGGCGGCGCTCGCCCTCCACTGCCCCGCACACTTCCTCCGACAGCGGCTAACGCGGGCCTGGACCTGCTCGCTGCTTCCAAAGGTCTCAGACTTATTCACGTAAGATGATCAAGCCGAGATTGAGGACTCGTGTTAATAAGTAGAGAAGAATTATCAAAAATAGTAGATATATGGTTTATGTTTAGCCATTGTATGGCTGTTCAAGTTAGCTTTTTTGTAAAGCCCTCATATATTTACAAGACTGAGTTCAGGAAGCTGGAGTGAGTCCAGGAAACTGGTCCTTCATACTGCGAGATCACGGGATCCACGGAAAGGTGGGCCCAAGCAATGCCTGCCAGAGTGAACCAACGCAGACCACAAAGGAGCGACACACCCACATAGAAGAGATTCACTGGTCCTGTAAGACACCTGTGCCAGGATGAGCACTGAGAACACGTCGGGGTGCTTTGAGATCACTTCAGCATTTAGCTGGAGACGCAGGAGCACATGACCTTACTACTGAGTAGAATAATGCAGGAATGCCAACCTTAAGGATTCCGTTCCCTTGCTCCGTTAAGGGAAATTGGGTGCAACTAACCTTTTTTAGTTACATATTGGCATGTTATTTTTTTCAGTGCCTGAATGTATAGATTGTGGAGGGTTGTCCATTTACAAATTTTGGAGCGAGTTTTTGTACAATGTTAACACAAGCATTGCATTCCTTTTTCAGATACATTCCTCTTGAAGACATTTAACTTGTCTGTCTTAACAAATACCATTAACTCTGTCGTAGTCTTCTCTTATTTTCTGAAGCCTTTCAATACTTCCACCAGTTAGGGAAGGAAAAGATGGAAGGAGGTAAGGACAGGAAGGAAGGAAGGAAAAAAGGAAAGAAATATTGGAAGGAAGAAAATAAAAGAAGGAATAGTTTCTACTCAAGCTGGTAACACTTTCATTTTAACAAAATCTGAGCTTCCAGAAATGTTCACATTACCGAGAGGCTGCGTTTTTGAATCTGAAATGACAGCACAGAGTGCTAAATGCTGTGGTAGGCACAAATGTATGACAGGACTGAGATTTAAACCTTGCATGTTTCAGTGCAATTGTGACGAATGGATTATGGATGGTTTTTTCAAATGTATGTGTGTGCTCTTTTGTTTTATTTCATTTATTTTTTACACAGAGATGCATTGGATAGTATTTTTAGAGTTGCAAATATAGCGGTGCAGTAATGTGGTAATGTATGTTTAATGCATTCCTTGTTCTACCTACAAATGAATTCCTCAACCAAGAGATTGGCGAATCAGTGAAAACTAGAATTAACACTAAACGAATCATTCTGTAATCATGAGAAGACCTTCTCTGAGAGAATACATCTGATAGAGCGGAAGGAGATGCTTATGGAAGACATTATTGTGGCTCACTTTTGCACTTTTCAGAACATACCGTTAAGGCAGCTTAGAGCTAAAATCTGTCTCTCCTGTTCACGTGTATTTTACTGACATCTATGGTTTTAAATAATCACATAACTTTAAAAGCAGCTGACAATGTTATGTGTTTGATGGTGTAATTGTCACAGATTTAGAACCAATGGTAAATGGCTGCAAACCATCTCACTGCAACTTGCTTTAGAAAAGTTTTATTTTTATTTTTTTTATTCATTTGAGTTAGTTTTCCTGATCTGAGACATTATTTTAATGATTAAAATATGATTTTTGTAATAAGATCAGGCAAAAATGGGGTAGTAATTATTTCTGCTTGATTTAATATTTATAAATTATTTTATTTAATTTTTGCCTATTTTTATTTTGCAAGACATTGGATTCCTAACCAAAGCCTATACCCTTATTAACTTAAAAACTAATATATTTTATACAGCTTATGACCACATAGAAATTAAGCTGCACACTCACTCAAAGACACAGACTTTGTGCACACTTCATGTGAGATTGAAGCTAAATTCCCCCAAAACACGTTTAATAATGCATGTTTGCTTTTTATGATTTGCTCGTAAAACATTTAAATTATTATTCAATTAGAAAAAGATTTCCATAGTTTAGCATTTGGCGGCTTGATCACAACTCCTATCCAACTTGTTTCAGTCTTGTCAATACTGTGTTTAGGTCTTACGTATTTCCAGTCCTCTGTTCTTGTGTACAAACGATGCCTAAAATTAGCAACCTTGCCAAACAATGATGACTACATTTAAACTGAAAACTTAAAAAATGGATAATTCTCACAGCTTTCATTGTCGAAATATGCTTGGCACTTCTAGCAGATTTGGATAAAACAGAGATCAAAGACGAACTGAGAAAGCCAGTCATAAAATTGAATTCCTAATGTAGACAAAAATAGAAGAACAGGCTGCTTTACTATTTAAGCTGCTGTTGATGATCAAAATCAAGTGCAATTTAGATCCTGGATAAAAATAATTTGATGTAAAATTGCATGACCATGACCCCTGTTCATGCCTTTCTCTCTCTTTCAGTCAACACAGTCTAAATGTTGTTACATACCAATTATAAAGTAAGACTCAGATGCCTTCTGATGTCAAACTGCGAGTAGATGGGACACCAAATCACTAAAGTGTTTTTTGTTATTGGACTACATGATTTTCTTTCTGATTTTTCCTAATTGCCTTTCTTTGTGAAATACCTGTGAATGATTATACAGAGAGATTAACTTGCATTTTGTATCCTCCCAGGTTGACTGTACATAAAGGCATGGGTTATCATGGTCTCGTATGTTGAGATCCTCTTATTTTGTTTACATAGAGATAGCCCAAGAAGCTACAGTGTGGACAAAATCTGCCCATGTTTCAGATAATAAATATCAAATTCTTGAGAATACACTGTGGCACTGTGATATTGGATGAGCATGTGTTCAAATGAGGATGAAAACTTCTTGATGTGTTTGATGTGCTGTTGAAGGAGGCAGACCTAGATCCTTAAGTGTGAGAATGTTGCACAGGGACATCTTTGAGGCAATCCCAGAAGAGTGAAGAAAATGGGCCACATTAAGCTGGTAATGACAGCATGTGAGAGTAAGAGATATGCCCATTAACAGTGGAGCTGACCTCATAAACATTTAATTGAAGAGGAATGAAGATAAACCACAGTTAGCTATCTTGGGACAAAATGACCCTTGGGACATTTTCCAAGGTGAATTCAGACACACATCATTGACAGAACACAGACACATGACGACCATTGAAATTTATCACAGATTTATGTAATCACAGCTGAATACCATATAAAGTATTCTGGTAATTTGCAGTTCCTCAGATCACCACACAGGTGTCCATAAGTTCCAACAAGTAGCTGAAATGACTGTCGACAGACTGTTCTCCAGTAACCCTGTTATGAAGGCTTTGAGACAGTTGAAATATGTATTGGAGCTCACTGAGCACATGATAAGACATTTAAGGGACCCTAAATATAGGCTGACTAGAGGTTATCCACAGGATTTCACCAGTGTGGCAATTTGTGGAACCTAATGTAGTGTCTTTTCATTTTTCATTTTTTTTTCAACTATTGAATTAATTTAACTGAATTTAAACGATTCAATGACAATGGCCATTATATTCATATGGAATTACCAAGATTTTACCAATTCAAATATTCAAGATGTGAATTATAATGTATAATGCATAATGTTTGATTATTAACATAATGAGTATTTCTCTCTTATATTAGGTTTTCATCTAAAGTTTTTGAGGCTGAATTTACTAGAGAAATAAACGTGAAATCAGTACTCATCTATTGAAATATTCATTATTTTACACACAGCACAGGAGCTATGCTAGTCAATACTCATCTACTGCCCTCTAGTGATTAGAAGCCGAATAACAGAATGAGGCTCGATGGCTGCATCTTACAAGGAGTAAAGAATATTAGTTAATGAATTCTGATGCAGTTACATGATTCCAGTGAAATAAAATGAGCAGTTTTGGGTAGTTTCCTTTGAAGGTTTTAGGAATGTTATCAAGCACAGTTTCTGGTGGGGAAATATTGGCTGCAGGTACTTGAATGCCAGTTTGTGTCCGTCACCAGACTCACTGAGCCTCTGCTGGTTTAATGTTTAATCTCTGCTCTGGCTTCCTGCTACAGCGCCACTCTGACTCACTTTTATCAGTGTTGTTTTTACTATGTGAAGCCATTTTAGCACAGCCATACTCGCTAACAGCGAACCAGTCTATTCTGACAGCAAGGTGAGGGTTTTTATGTTTGTCATGGTGCTATTCATGTATTCAGGGCTGATGATTATGATATGTTTTACAGAACAGATGCTTAGAAGAGCAAAGTTCAGCTTCATTTTAGTTGATGATTGGAAACTGTTGTGTATACATTATGACTGTACTTGATGCACTTTAAAAACAAATACAACTTTTAACCATACCTGCTGAAAAGATTAATCCAGATTTAGTTAGCTGTTAGACCAATGGGATTTTTAGCTTCCAAAACACAACACAGGCTTGGCAACCAACTACGCTGATCTTATCAGCAGGGACATGAAATTATGATGTCTTGTTTTCTTATGAATTTTGAATACTTTTGAGAAATGGGAAGTGATCAAACAAAACATATTTTTGTGTTTAATTCTTAGTTTGCCTGATATTGTTCTCTAAGATTACTGTGTACAGCTACTAGACCCTGATTTCCTCACTAGCTACAGAAAAATGACGGACCTCGGCAGACTATATTCGGATAATGTCTCATCCTCACAAAGTGAAAATTTCAACAGAGCATATTCAGAGGAGGATCCTTCAGAAATTCACAATGATGACAATACTGAGGACTCTAGCTACTCCCCTTATAAACAGAGCTGTTCAGCCAAGCAGAAGGACAACAAGGAAGCCGAGAAGATGAAAAAAAGTGCCTTTCTTAAATCTTGGACTGGTCTGTTTAAGAAATGGAAGAAAACTGATTCTGAATCGCATTCCACAACCTCAGGGGGACTTAAAATACTACCCAACGGCACAAGATGTAGTCTGCCTGTTTCTCCATTGCTGGACAGAAAACATTGGGATGCTATTACTGGTGACCTCAAGTATGACACTCTTGAATCCGAACTGACCAGTATCCATCCGGCAGAGTACTATGCTGAGAAGCTAGAGGTATACCAGTTAAAATACTCTAACCTGAAGTCTTGGCCGGGCCTTTTAAGACTACTTGCTGGCCTTCAACTTGTGTTTGGTGGGATGGTTTTTGCCTGTGTATGTGCGTATATTCAGAGAGACAGTGAGTGGTCCAACTATTACAGACCAAATTATGGGTTCGCTGGTGCACAAGGTTACCGTTACAATGGCCCCCTGACAGCCTTTGTGTTGGTCATTGTTGGACTCTCATGGATACTGACCGTTATCCTGCTGGCTTTGAGACTAACAATGTATTACAGAACGATCCTGCTGGATTCCAAATGGTGGCCTCTTACTGAGGCTGTTATGAATCTAGTCCTTTCGCTGCTTTACATGGCAGTAGGTATCGTCTATGTGAATGATCTGAATCGTGGTGGGCTTTGCTTCATGACAGTCGGCATCAACCCAATCCTGTCTAATCTGTGTCATGTTGAGGGGGATCAGATGGCTGGGACTGCGTTTATATTCATTAACATGGTCATGTACTTGATAAGCTTCCTGGTGTGCCTTAAAATGTGGAAGCATGAAGCTGCCCGCCGTCACAGGGAGGCCATGACAAGCCAGCTGAACAGCCAGGTAAATGCACATTTTACATGAGCTCCCAAAAGTTTGGGGTCAGAAAGGTTTTTTTCTAAGAAATTAATACTTTTATTTAGCAAGGGCGCCTTAAATTGATCAAAATTGACAGTAAAGACATTTCTAATGTTACAAACGATTTCTGTTCCAAATCAGTGCTGCTCTTTTGAACTTTCTATTCATCGAAGAATCCTGACAAAAGGGGTTCCACAAACATTTTAAGCAGCACAATTATTTTCAACATTGATAATAACAATTTTTTGAGCACCAAATCAGCATATTAGGCTGATTTCTGAAGACAATGAAAATTCAGCTTTGAATTTATTCCTAAATTGCTTAATTTAGGAATAAATTAAATGTTAATGATATTTCATAATATCAGAAAGAATCAGAATCAGAATCAGAATTTCAGAGCTTTATTGCCAGGTATGTTTACACATACGAGGAATTTGTTTTTGTGACATAAGCTTCCACAGTGTAACAGAATGACAGTGACAGAACAAAAAACACAGATAATAAAAAAAATGTAAAAAAAAATTAAAAAAATTGAACAAGTAAATAAGGAATAAAAATATATAAATTGACAATTGTATGTGCAGGTATATTACAATAGACAGTTTTGTATGTACAGGTATATTATGTGCAAATTTGAGGTGTAGACCGAGTATGAGTGTTAGATAAATAAGTGTATAGTGTGGTGTCGTCTGCAAACTTCAGGAGCTTGACAGAGGGGTCTTTAGATGTGCAGTCGTTGGTGTAGAGGGAGAAGAGCAGTGGTGAGAGAACACAACCCTGAGGAGCTCCAGTGCTGATTATGTGTATAATAATCAGCACGGGTGCTGGATGTGTATTTTCCCAGCCTCTTTCCCAGGTGCTGCCTGTCTGTCAGGAAGCTGTTGATCCACTGACAGACGGAGGTGGGCACGGAGAGCTGAGTTAGTTTGGGCAGGAGGAGGTTTGGGATGATAGTGTTAAAGGCCGAGCTGAAGTCCACGAACAGGATCCTCACATAAGTCCCTGGTCTGTCTAGATGTTGCAGAACATAATGCAGTCCCATGTTGACTGCATCGTCCACAGACCTCTTTGCTCTGTAGGCAAACTGAAGAGGATCCAGCAAGGGTCCATTAATGTCCTTCAGGTGGGCCAGCACCAGTTTATTGTTGTGTTATATACACAGTATATACAGTAATGCATTATTACTATTATAATAATACAGCCTAGCTGAGCATAAGTGACTGTCAAAAATAAAATATCTTACTGCCCCCAAACTTTTGAAAGGTAGTGTGTATATTTCATTAATTAGAATATGAAAAGAGTCTTTTGTTCTTAACTTCATAAAAAAATTTATAATAGTGATCACAGGGTTTTTGCTTCACTTTTAACTACAAACAACACTAATGAAATTCCCAGTTTCCACAAAATTCTCACTGTTGTTATCAAGTTGTACTAATTGCAATGGCTGTTATCTTTCAGTTACAGCAGCAGACTCTGAAATCCACATCCAATATGGGCAGCTCCTCGACTAGATCCAAGAAAATTTCATTCAAAGATGAAATGGATCAATGCACTGTGAATGAGATCATGCTGGCTTATGTCTCAGAGAGAGCTGAAGAACGAAAGATTTTAACTGGAGCTATTCCAGTGGGACACATTCCTAAACCCAGAGTCGTCGCTGATTATATTATGTTAGTATAATTCATGGTTTATTTCTGGTCTAACAACAATAAATGATATATTTAGGCCACACAAATGTAACAGGTGTTGGTTATATTCAGTTGGTATTAACCCATTTAAGCCCCTTGAAGGATCTAGACAGGCTCTTTTTCCATCTGTTAATATTTTAGGTGACTATAGATGGTGTAAAACCAATTGGTCTACATGTAGACAACCTTAGAAAGGGCTTTTGACAACTTGATGGATAATGTGTCATGTGGTGTTGTTTGATTCATGTTGCTATTTCTGGGTGTTTACTTTGAAATGCACCTAACTGGTGGGCAAAACCCCCTGTTATCTCAATCCTTGGTCATCTTTACATGAAAAATACAGTTAAACATTGCAATAGAACCACACAGCAGGTCCATATAAAATAACAAATTGCAAAAAAAAGGATGTTAATGAGGTAAATATAAGATGAACATGAGATGGGCTTGAGAAATAAAATTATGTTAAGAATAATATAAATAGATTAGGTGTCAATATTGAAGAAAAATATGAAATGGCACAAAATTAAAAGATTTTATTTTATTTTTTTACAGAAAATATCCTGAAATTCATTCTGTAGAGGACAGAGAGCAATACAAAGCAGTCTTTAATGACCAATACCTGGAGTACAAGGAACTGCACAGGGAGATCACAGCCACTTTAATAAAGTTTCAGGAATTAGACAGCATGATGAGCCAACTCATCAATAACAGGAGAAGCCCTGAGGTGAGACATGATATTGGAGTCATTTACAGTATTTTGCCTCTGTATTACTTTTTATTAGACTATTCAAACAAGTTGTTTCAATTGTTTTTGGTTGTTTTATTTAGGATAGCAAGAGAATCATAGACTTAGTGAAAACATATGATCAAAAAAAGAATGTAAGTCTTGACTTTATACTGCTACAAAACCTGAGATACAAGAGATTAATTTTTTTTATGTTTTATGTTTTTTTTTAAACTTCTTATGTGCTTCCTCAAGGATCCACACTTTCTGGAGAAGAAGGAACGGTGTGAATATCTGAAAGCAAAACTAAGCCACATAAAGATGAGGATTCATGATTTTGATAGAAACTTCACTGTGAAGGACAGCAATTACTAAAAAAAAAAAAATGAATTGTATAATTATTA
>NW_015558606.1:92213-92417 GCF_001515605.1 Sinocyclocheilus anshuiensis | reverse complement strand
ATTTTTTTTTGGTTCTTTTTTTTTTTTTTTTTTTTTTTTTTTTTTTTTTTTTTTTTTTTAATTACACATTGCTGTTAAAAAGACATGACGGCAATTTGGCCCTAATCTATAAACGTTACTTTCACAAATCATATTTTTTTTATTTGCACTATTACACTGCAACTGTTTTTATGTCACTTTAAAATTTTAATTATATATATATAT
>NW_015558606.1:89420-91889 GCF_001515605.1 Sinocyclocheilus anshuiensis | reverse complement strand
AAGCTTATTTAAAATTATTATTACAAAATAGCCCTACTTTTACTGAAACAAAAACAAGTGAAATCAAACTTGGACTGTAGCTTTAAAGCACTTTAGAACATTAACAATCATTAACTCAGCTTCCTGTTCACCTTAACTTTCGACCTACTAAAGAGCCCATAAGACTGATTGTGTCAGTAGCAGCGGGTTGGATCGGGTTTAGTGTTTCAGGCCGAGGTCTTTCACAGGAGTCACCATGAGCAGCAGCTGTCACAGGTACTCACATCAAATGGATAAACTCAAACACTAAACAATACTTGACAGAAAACTGTCAAGCTTAGAAAAGTGGGACCAAGGCAAACAAGGAAAAGCCCAGTGGTTGTTGTGTTAAGGTAAGTTACATAATGTTTATGTAATATTTGTTTACAACAAAATAATATACCTTTTTAAAATGGATTGTAGTCAATGCAAAAAGTGCAAAACGCAGACGTGCCGCAGTACCTTTTGAATCTTACAGTGTCAAATCATACCAACGTCTTTTCTTATGTTTCATGTGATTGTAGCTGTCAGAAACCAGATGAGATGTTGTGACAGCTATATGCTCATCTAATCTAAAATATAATTTATGAATATTTTTAAGAGGACAGTTGTAAAATTATATTCATGAAAAATACACCAAAAATACTTTTTCCTTTTTAGGGAGAAAACAAATCTTGAATAGCTGTCCCATCAACATGCACCTGTGAGGCTGTATGAAGCTTGCTAGGTTGATTTTCAGCTCTTTAATTATTTATTCACTCTTTTCAAGTTACCACAGGTGTGCAGCTCACCCTCTCTCTAAAGCATAATTAACTAAGAGGATACGGTATTAGAAATATTCCTGTTAGCAGTGCATCTCTTCAACTCTTTTATTCACATATAATGGCTGTATATTGCACTTGGGGGATGCAACAGAAATGTGAGGAAGAAAATGTACAGCATGGAAACCACCAATGACTGCATTTACTCATGTTTCTCTGAATTATTCAGAGCATCTCGACTGAATTGCAGTAGCCTGATGAAGGGAGTGGTGTTTAAGGCTGGACTCTACCAGAGTGAGAATGTTGTTTGTGCTATAAAGGGGTGTGTTCTGTATTAATTATACAGTTAGATCAGAACTCTGAGAGTTCCTGTAGATCTATGAGTAGAGCTGCGTGCTAACAATTGTACGTTTGTAATCCCAGGGAACAAATATAGTGATGATAAGATGCATAGTTTGAATGCACTTAAAGAAATTTGATTAGCCAAGAGTGCTAATATACAGTCTAACACCACTGTGACTTTTCACTGTTTCTATCATGCGAGTTTGCGCATTCGGAGGTTGAATTTCTGCAGGTTACACTGGTAACTGGACAAGTGGCTGTCTTTATGAGCAAGTCATCAAATCATTCATTCAAACAATTCTTTCAAACTCACTAGTTTATTCAGGAACAAAACACACAGTTGTTTTTATGAGTGAGTCATTGAATCAATCACTAAACTGATTTGTTCAGAAACACAAACACAGAGTGATTCAGGAAGGCTGTGTATTGCTCTGTAGAAGCATTGATTTATTATCCTTTGTCTTGTTGTGACATAGTGTCATCCGCATAGAAAAAATGGACAAAATGTTATATAAAAGCTATATCATAGGGGGAAGTCGTGGCCTAATGGTTAGAGAGTCGGACTCGTAACCCAAAGTCTCGTGCCGGCAGGGATTGTAGGTGGGGGCAGTGAATGTACAGCGCTCTCTTCCACTTTCAATACCACGTCTGAGGTGCCCTTGAGCAAGGCACCGTACCCCCAACTGCTCCCCGGGCGCCGCAGCAAAAATGGCTGCCCACTGCTCTGGGTGTGTGTTCACGGTGTGTGTGTGTTCACTGCTGTGTGTGTGCACTTTGGATGGGATAAATGCAGAGCACTAATTCCGAGTATGGGTCACCATACTTGGCCACGTCACGTCACTTTCGTCACTTTCATTTGCAGTTGTGCCATCTGATTTACTATATTGTGAATTTTATTGCACCCGCTGTATTGACCAGTCAGAAGCGGTGACTGGACACCAGAACTATTATTTCTATATATTTTTTAAAAAACATTATTAGATGTATAATTGAGATTATCTGGTGTTAGTTGAGGGCAGCACATGAGTGTCGAGTGGCAATGTGTAGTCTCAGTGTTATTTTAGTATTATTTATATATACCGTCATAGGTTTTATTATTGTTTTTAATTCGCTTTTTTATATATTCCATTTGAATTTTAATTTGTGTAAGATTTTTGTAATTTTGCTAAATGCTGTTTTACTATTTTATTTCTATTTTAGTTTTAGTCATTTTAATACTTATATTTAAACATATTTATTTTGGTTAATTGCCAAGGCAACATTTACAATATCTGTTTACGTTTTTTAAGTTTAAGGTTTTCATATTTACAGTGGGTACGGAAAGTATTCAGACCCCCTTCAATTTTTC
>NW_015558606.1:55685-88738 GCF_001515605.1 Sinocyclocheilus anshuiensis | reverse complement strand
GTAAATGTAAACTTAAATGATTTTAGCAAATGGCTGCAATATAACAAAGAGTGAAAAATTTAAGGGGGTCTGAATACTTTCCGTACCCACTGTATATATTTTGTTTTATTTGATTTCAGCTATATTTATGATTTTAATAGTTTACATTTTTTTTGTTTACAATAACAATAAGTGGTCTTCTTACCACTAATATAAGATAGCTACTTGTCCATGTAGATTTGTGATTAAAAATGAAAACAAAAGACAGCAGATATTTGTCTGAAAAATAATTATGGTTGTGGTTTCAGAAAGCTATATCTGTTCCCAAATGATCTCATGATCTAAATTTGATCTCATTTCTTTTTTCAGATTCCTTCATGAATCATGTATGAAACACAGGAGTATGATAGTCCACCTCAGTACAGTCCACACTACATTGCCCCATCAAATATGTACACATCCAGAAGTTGCTACTCTCAAAGAAGCGAGTATGGCTTATACTCTTCAGTGCCTGATGCTCCTCAAACGGAGGGAAACCCTCAGCACTTCTACAGATGGTTCTCACCACCTGGCATCGTGAAAACTATGGAGGGACTGACTGCTCTGCTCTGTTTTGTTATTTTCGCCTGTGTTGCTTCCACTCTAGTTTGGGATATGCACGGCTACGAGGGCAGCATCGGGGCCTATGTTGCCGGATCTGGGGGCAATGGGATGGGGTCTGGGTACTATGGAGGAACCTACGGCTATCAGAGCTCTTATATGACACCCTACTCAGCAAAGGCAGCCATGATCTCCATGGCAGCTCTTAATTTCGTAGTATCCTTAGCCATCCTAGTGGTTAGTTTCTCAAAGACTTGGTGTGTGCGTGGAAAAACGTTTTACCTGACAGTTTTGGTGGTGGATGTGGTTCTGGCGATTCTTCAGTGTATTATAGACATCGTATTCGTCATTGGGGTGAATCCCATGGCCCAGAGTTCACAAAGCATCATGTACAACCCCATCCTGATGATGTGTCAGACCTCATTAGGGACTCCCAGCATCAGTGCCGGAGCCGGCACAGGCTTCCCAGGGGCATATCCGTCCTTTAATCGATATCTTCATCACTACTGCTTCATGGATCCTGAGGAGGTCAGTATGACAAGACATACACTCTTAAAAATAAAGGTGCTTTAATTGGCATCAGTGGTTCCATGAAGAAACATCTATAGAACGTTTCCATTGCACAAAAGGTTTTTTGATTATTAAAATGTTCTTCAGACTAAGAAATACATAGCTCTTTAAAAAACTGTTCACCGAAAGGTTCTTTTGGGAACCTAAAATGTTTCTTCTATGGCACTGGTGCGAAAGCTTCCTTTTCGGAAACTTTATTTGTTATATTGTAATTCTCACTTCTTACCTCCTCTGTGCCTGTAGTGTCACTGTAACGTTTAAATCAGTGTTGTCTTCTTAATTTTAGTCTGTGGCTCTGGTATGTGGGCTGTTTGTCATGATTGCCCTGGTTGTTGCAGCCTATTTTGCCTATAAGACTCGAAGCAAAATATGGCGTCATGGCAAACCTAATATCTACTGGGAGGAACCGCCTATCCTCAGAACAAACAGGAGCCAGAATTCACAAAACTGGGTGAGTTCATAAGTGGCAGTTTGTTTGTTTTTTGCAGATTTATTGAGGTCATTGCTATTGACATTCAATTTTCCTGCCATATTTATTTTTCCAGTATTTAAAGCTGATAATATGTGTAAAATATCACAAACTCCTTGATTAGTATTGTTAGGATTAGAGAAGCAAGATTTGGGTCAAGTCTGGTCCAGAGGTTTTGCGTCCTGTTTAGGATTATAGATTATATTGTATCTTGTTTAGACATTTTAGGATAGCAAACTGCAACCCGAGACACCCGATCCTAATCGAACCCAAAAATGCACTAGGAGAATAATGCAAGGCCTCGGATATACAATGCATTATGAAAGTTTTGTTTGCGAAACATTTTATGTAGGACTACAGACCATTTCAATGTAGTCACTGACCCATGAACTTTTCCTGCTTGTCGTCAAAACGGTAACAGGAGGCGACTCAGTCGTAACTAACATTAACACGGCTGTCATAATGTTTTTTATCAAAATTTGGACCTTTTTGGATTCTCAGAAGTTATGGAAATGAAAAATGTAAAATCGGAAATGTCATATCATTAGGACTATTCCTGTGATGGCAAAGCTGAATTTTCAGCAGTCATTACTTGAGTCTTTAGTGTCACATGATCCTTCAGAAATAATTTGAATATGCTGATTTGCTGCTCAAGAAACGTTTCTTATTTTTTATTTGGTGCAATTTTCACATGAAAGGTGTACATTTTGATCTCACGTGTAACACTGCTAGTCCATCTTTCAAACCTAGATCTCATGCTTTCATTACAGTAATACACTTTAAACATTCTGGTTATTATCCGATTTAAATAGCTTATACTGTATCAATAATTAATTGTTCTACATACTTTATACTGCGAATGAAATGTTTACATTTATTTTGTTGTGAAAAGTTTGTTTTGTACTACTAGCACAATTGAAAACAAGATGAAATTTTTGAAAAACAAAAAGTGCATTTTTTGATGATCTGTTGTGAGATTAGACCTAAAAGTTTTCGAAAATGTACAAATTGCTTATGAAATTTGCAGCAAAATGAAAAAAAAAAGACTCAACTGTTCTGATTAATATTTTGTGTAAACTATAGTGCGTTTTTTCAGGATTATTTGATGTGTATAAAGTTTAACACTTTTTTTTATTATTTCTCATTTAAATCATTAATTCATTTATTTATTTTGACTGTGGTGATATGTTTTGTGGAGGTTTTGTGAATGAAACTGAGGGCTACATTATTTAAATATAGTGCAAAACCAGTGGCATACAATGAAATCAATCATATGATCTGAATTGTTTTTGTGTTAATCATTCACTAATTTACAATGTTTCTTAAAGGGGTCATATGATGCGATTTCAATTTTTCCTTTCTCTTTGGAGTGTTACAAGCTCTTAGTGCATAAAGAAGATCTGTAAAGTTGCAAAGACGCCTACGCCTACCTAAAACGGCTCGTTCTAACACGCCCCCACATGTCTACGTCACGATGTGGGAAGATTTGCATAACGCCGCCCAAATGTTCACCCAAAGAAAGAAGGCGTAACTTTTATTTTCGCTGTAGTAGTTTTTTGTAGCCGCCGCCATGTCGTGAAGGCGCTGTTTCGTTGTGAAAGCGATGTGGAAAATAATGTGTTTTTTGAACCTTAAACCGCATAAACATTTCATTACACCAAATACACAAAATAATGTTCTTTTTAGCAGCATAATATGACCCCTTTAAGTGAATTTCTCTCTTCATAATGACAGATACTGAACAAAGGTCAGGTAGCAAACTGAGCCCTCTCGACAGTCACATATAATTTGCATTCCTGTTACTATATGGTGATACATGATGTTATTTTTATAGAAACAGACAACAGCTTGAGCAATAACTGACTGATAATTTCATCCAAATGTACATTTGCTTTAGCTTGTTTTAGGTAAGTTTCTACTTATTACAGCTTGTAAAGAATAGCTTCTGGTGTAATTATCAGGAAAAAATAGTTATAGTATACAAGGTCAACTAAATAACAGCAGTTTTATTTATTAGGCCTAATAAATAAAGTTTATTTTATTTGGTTCACTGTGAGGTGAGACTTCAGACTGGGTCATTCTGAATTCTTGGACTATGCAGCGACTTTCCTGAAAATGACCTCAGATGTTGTTTGTTGTTGTTAAGACAATACACAGGTAATGCCATGTGCCGCTCTCATCAAGTGTGCTTCCTGAAAACTGAAATAATTGCGCTTCATTAGAGGAAGTCATGATGTGCATGAGGGTGGGATAATTGTGCTGTGATGGATTTACAGTTTCTTGGTGTATTGTGTGATATAAAACTGCCCAAGTGGTCTCTTAAGATACAGTATTGTTCAGAGAAATTTGTGATGGTATCTCTGATTGTCCTCCAGTCTCGTCTAGTTTCCCATCAGGTCATTCAGAGGTAGTGTCAGACTCAAATTGACTTATTACATGTTGTTCTGTGGTTCTCCAGCTCCATTAACACTTCTACATTGTTTGTTCCAGCGAAGCACTCAATACACCCCCACTGTGGTTTTATCAGAGAAGGCTTCCCCTCATGTGAAAGCAGAGAACAGCTTCACCTCGCACACTGAGGGAACAGTGAGCATCTACAGCGAGGGAGCATACAAAAGCAATGTGTGAGTACAGCCATCTTTCTGACCATGTTCATGACGAGAAATTCTTACAAGTACAAATGCACACTAGTCTTTTCATTGCACTTTGTTTTAAAGGTATTCTGAGAACGTGAACGGTTGCTCCCCAGAGCCATTGTACCAGAATCGGTGGCTGAGCTTTAACCCTGTGGAGGAAGTTGAAGTGCAGAGCAGCTCAGTGCAAGAGAAACCTGTAACGTACGAGGTTGAGGATGTGCTATGTGAGACAGGCTACACCACTGCTAGAGATTCGGCCACTGAATTAGACGCATATGAGTTGGAGGAGTGAGTTTCTATCATGAATACTTCTTATCCTTCTTATACAGTATGTTGTTCTGCTCAAATCGAGAATCAGTTGAGAATCTGGTTTACTATTACTGTTTGAATAGCAGATTGTTTTGCAATATGGTTACTTGTTTTTTTCCTGCTACAGTTCTTATTCAGAAATTACAACCGATGAACAGCGCACACAGTACAAGAAACAGTTTGATATCTGCCTCGCTGAATATAAGAACCTCTGTGTAGAAATGGATGTTATCAGCGATCAAATGAATGAACTGAGCCGAGAGTTGGACACCCTCCATGAGGAATCCACCAAGTTCCAGGTAGGCATCAAAAACCAATAAAGTAAAAATAATAAAGCTAAGAAAGGAAAGAAAAAAAAAAATATATATATATATATATATATAAATGTCAACTCAGACATCTATACATCTGTGTTACATTTTATATGATATGAACTCAGTACAACCCATATATATTGTCTTTGTATCACAGGCTGTAGCTGATGAATATAATCGACTCAAGGATCTGAAGCGGGTAAGGAAAAATATTTCTCAATACAGTTTATATTTTATCCATCAGTATTAAGAGACTGGTTAGCCTTAATGGTCTAAATGTAGTCATGATGTGATCCCTAATACCCATTTCCTTTCTCCAGTCTCCAGAATACCAGGCTAAGAAGCTCCGGTGTAAAAAACTGAGGCAGGAGCTGTGTCATATCAAGCAACTGGTGAAAAATTATGACAGATGCTTTGCAAGGAGAGAGAAGACTAACATTGCTGATCATCAGGATTTCTTTGTCTAAAACTGTACACATGTATGCATTCACTGTATACGCCACTATTTGTCTAGACATTTACAAGCTGTGCTGAGTGAGTTGTGTCTGTAAAGTTGCAGTTGTTGTAAATATTTTTGATTTTCCTGTAAAATTATCTCTTTACTATTTGAATGAATATATATATATATATAAACCTTTGTAAGGATGGGTAACAGGCAAAAAAGCTCTCACAAGTACAAAATTCAATGTATGATACTTTTGTTTAATCAAGCTGTCATACACAAGTATTTAAAAAGACAAAGATATTAAAATGAAAACTGTACATGTTGCCGTTTTGATGCGTTTATGTATATTAGACCGCCTGATACGTTTCAAGGCCTAAATATGAGGTAATATTAGTCATTCACATGTATGATAAGGCTAGAAAACTTACATCTCACAACAAGAGCCAAATACAACATGCAGTCACCTGTAAAACGCCCACCAGAGCACTGCTCCACAAAAGACAAAACAGTCAGGCAGTGCCAGTTTCTTACCAAAAACGGCCTTGTAACACAAACATAGACAGATAGATCCAATCACTCCTCTTTAGTGTAAAGTGAGCAGCTCAAGTGGGATGATAAATGTAAAAACTGACCCAGCCATGAAAGACAGAAAGTCCGTTTGAGTCTCAACAGACTGTAGAGGTATTTCTTTTGGTCGACATACATAATCATACCAGGTTAAAAAAAAACATACCAGTTTAGCATTATCTGGTAAGTATGAAAAAAACAAAAGCAAGAAAAGCAGAATAAAACAAGTAGAAGACAGTCTTATGCATGTAGATGAACAACTTGCATGAAGAAAGTTAACTGGTTTTTCATCTGAAAAAAAAAAGCATAACTACTTAATTTGTCATCTCAAATGCAGCAGCGTGCAGTAAAGAAAAATAAATCATTCTCAAATAGATAAGTCTGTACCTTAACTCAAAGTACAAATACAGTCCGCAATTGATTTTTCAAATGTGACCCTTTTATACATCATCTGAAAGCTGAATAAATAAGCTTTCCATTGATGTGTGGTTTGTTAGGATAGGACAATATTTGGCCGAGATACAACTATTTGGAAATCTGGAATCTGATGGTGCAAAAAAAATTTAAATATTGAGAAAATCGCCTTTAAAGTTGTCCAAATGAAGTTCTTAGCAATGCATATTACTAATCAAAAATTAAGTTTTTATATATTTACGGTAGGAAATTGACAAAATATCTTAATTGAACATGATCTTTACTTAATATCCTAATGATTTTTGGCATAAAAGAAAAATCTATAATTTTGACCCATACATGTATTTTTTGGCTATTGCTACAAATATACCCCAGTGACTTAAGACTGGTTTTGTAGTCCAGGGTCACAAATGATTATTTCACAAAACATGATCCAATCTCTCGCATTAGCTTTTGCAAATTTCAATCTCTCCTCATAGAAATACATTAGCATTGATAGGGAAAAAAACTGCTAAAAATACAAACCAAGTAGTTATCATTGGCAAAACAAATGCCTAAGTCCCAATTCTGACTGTTTCGGTTTGGTTTGTTTGGGCTTTTGGATGTCATCATGTTTACTTCCTTCTCCTTCAGGCTTTCTGGTACAGAAGGACAAGGCAGAGCAGAATACGAGGGGGACTTGATTTCCTGCTGCCTCCAGGGACAGTCCAAAGTGACTTTCATCCTCACACCCAACTGACAGAGCTTTTTGTTTTGGGTTTCAACCAATTTCCACTTAATAACTCGCTATGAAACTGTAACTTACATCTTATCTTTGGCTAACAGATAACCAATATTTCTCAAGTTATTTTTTAAGAATGCTTCTGGGCCACATAAGAGCATTCACAGAGCATAGATCAAGCCTTCTGCCATGTACTACTGAATTCACCATTCCCGTAGTATGACCCTGTTGCATTAGGTGATACAGTGAATATCAGATGTGAATGTGTGGTTGGAAAAAAAAAACGAAATTACACCGAGATCCTCACTAGTTGTGCAGTTCAGAGTTCAGTCAGTTCAGACTGGTATCGTGGTCACATCTGATAATGGTTATTGTCCGGGAGCATACGGCCAACTGATGGAGCTGCCAGACAGCTGCATGTCACGGATGAGAGTCTCAATGGGCGTTTTGCCCACGAGGCGCAGGAAGAAGAGCTGAGAGATAAGGTTGGCGGGCACGGCCCTCAGAGCGGGCAGTCGCAGTAGGAGGCGTCCAAAGCGCTGGGGCTGCCCGGGGTACTGCATGCGCTCGTACTCGGTCAGGGCCACCTGAGCTTTTTCCTGCAGGCCTTCCACATGAGCCGGGTCTGTCAGCCCACACGCATCTAAACACAAAGAACACCAGAGTATTACAGATATGAAACTAGACTCCCTCTAAGTCAACTGGTAAAGAATGATGGTAGCAATGCCAAGGTCATGGTAGGGCTCAACAATAAGGATGGACCGCTGGCTCGAGACAAGTCGCACACAAGTGACAGAGCGAAAAGTCATTCATTTCCAACGAAAACTAGTACGAGAGGTACATGGAGTTCGGGCCATATGTGTATGTGGAACTTTCAGATCCGATTTGAGTTTCGGGTGCATTTAAAGAATCAAATCTAAATCAAAACTAGGACTGTGAGGTGAGAACTGCCAATATTTTTTGACTGAACTGTAAATATTTAAATAATATTTCTGTAAAGTGGTGGTAATTAATACTTATGGCAACACTTTATTTTAATAGTCCACTCCAACATTCTCCTAACAATAAATAACTTTGCAACTACATGTCAACTACTAGTCATCAACATAAATTCAACTGACTAGTAACTTATCCTACTAACTAGGGCTGCACGATAAATCGAAATCGCGATTCAACAGAAGCTGCGATTGTCATGCATCTCACAGAAGGATTTATTTCAAACACTCGACTGACGTTATGAAGTGAGTTGAGTAAAAATATGTTATTAAATGTGGTATTTTCACATGCTTTCAGATGGAGCAGCATTTACTTCACAGAGCCGTAGTTCACTGAGAAGCTATGCAAACAGCTGTCACTATCGCGAACGATTTCTTCGATTTCATAATCGCGCAATAAAAATCGAATTTTTTGCGTAACTTGTCAGTGAACTCTGTGTAGTAAATGCTGCTCCATTTGAAAGCACATGATGATGATTTACTGCTGATTACAGAACCGGCATTACTAACAAAATGCGCATGACAATCGCATTCGATTAATCGTGCAGCCCTACTACTAACCTAATCTTAACCTAACAGTCTATTAATTCTCTAATTAGAGTTAGCCGACATGTTGCAAAATTATTATTTTATAATAATTACATAATTTATGTTTAGCCCTAGAAAACCTTCTATATTTTTCTTTAAACTCATTGCTGGTCATTTGTTTTGTGTGGATATACAGTATGCATACATGTATTGTTCATTTATTTAACCATAGTAAATAAATGGAAGGTAACGGCTAATTCATAACCAGTCTGAAGGTTCAGTGCATCCGCCGTTTGGGGACAAAATGTGAAAAAAAGTATGCGAATGTCAGAGATAGTGGAAAGTCGGCTTCGCTGTGTGAGTTTGAGGTAAGCTTATGGCCAGTTTGGCCAGTGCTGCACCATCATTTGTTATTAAGCTTTGGTAACTTAAACATGTAGTTGCAAATTATACTGATTTAAACTTGTCACCAAGATAAAATTATCTAGCAGGCTAGCAAGTTTTGTAAAAATTGCAAGAATGCTTTACAAATTAAGTACAAACTAATTAGTAATGCTTAGCCACGTATGCCTGCACTTCAATCATTTAGAAATTAATGGCTTACATTATAACAGTATCATTTCCAGCAATTACTTATTACAATTACTTATTATAATTTTTCTTTGTAAAATAAACACATAAATTAATAAGTTTGAATGATTTAAAAAAATGTATGTTTTAAAATAGAAGTTATAAATTAAACATTAGATAATTAATGATGATGATGATTATTATTATATTATTAATTACATATAAATTATGGAATAAACCTAAATTCTGATCAATCTAAATTCAAAAGATTGCTGGATTGCTACTTGACTAACAAACATATTGAAAAAAAAGCCCTGCATAGATTCAAGTCCCTGGGAACATACAAACTGAAAATGTTTGAATGCACAGAGTCATTTGAATACAAGTGCCAAATGAATAAGTGTAAACTCAAACTAAAAACATGATGCTACAGGACAGAATATCTGCATACTGGAGGTATTATCCTATAATTTGCCTTATTCCTAACAATCTGTTAAGTATAAAGGTTCTTCATAACGCATTTAGGAAACTTTAGGTCCTTTCGCACCGCTTTAGTTCCAGAACTAAATGGACAGTACTAAAGTACTGGGACGATTTTGCACGAACTATTTCCCAGTACCATTTAAAGGGTTGCATTCGCACCGACAGTGTGTACTAGGAACCGGTCGACAGCGACGTCATTTGTGTGCGGCGTTCAAAATACTAAAAAACGCCAAAAAGTGGGTAGTTCCACAATTAGTTCTGGTACTATGAAAAGGTTCCAGCGGGTGCGAAAGGCCCTATTGAGAAAAATAGATTTTGTCTTATCCAGTAGAGAGCGCTAGTATTATGCTTGAATTTGACTGCCAGCACAATACTCGTTGTTCTCTACTATTTTGGATAGAGTACAAATATTACATCTTCTTTGATCCGATTATGTTCGGTTAAATGCAGTTTAATCGGAGTAACGTGTCTGGCGCACCTGGTGAGAAGAGTGCTATGGCCTTCAGACAGCTGTACTCTGCTGAATCCACTTGCAGGCGGGTTAGCTTCTCCACTTGGTCCTGGAAGACACGCACCTGGTCCATGAACGACACCACCCTCTCAGCAGACATGGGAGAGGAGTGAAAGCCTGCGGCGGCGAGCAGCGGGGCCATGTGCAGGGGAAGGGCAGATTGGGCTACGTTAAGAATAAACAGTTCGCTCCAGCTGAGCCGCAGCAAGGCCACCTGCTCAGATACAGGCAGCTCAGGGAAGTAAGGAATGTTTCGGGCCCATTCGATGATGCTAAACAGGAGTCTGGCGGCTAGCTCGCAGATGCTGTCGATGCCCATGGATCCTCCACCCCCCTGCATCTGCTGGTTGTACTGATGGCTGTAGCGGCTGTTAGGGTAAGGCTCTGCCCGCAGGAGCTGGGAGATGAGCTCAGACACTGGCTGCCCGTTGTAGAACTCGCTCACGCCGCTGCCGGCATTGCCGCCCACTGGAGTCGTGGATGGGCTTAGGCTTGAATGCGAAGGTGGGATGCGTCCACGCTGAACTGCTAAAGGGGGAAAGGGAAGAGAATGGGAGAGTCGTGATGGAGTTGAAACGCTTGATAGACTTAGTTTCAACGCTCCTTTCTTTTGCTATCATGCAACATCTGGCAGAGAGTCAGAGGACTGGCCTAAGGGATTAGAAACATCTCATTCCTGATTACACAAGCACTCAACAAATGAAAAAAGAAACCGGCAAACACTGTTCTAGTCAAACCTTCAAACACTTTATAAATGAGGAATGAAAATGTTCAACAAAAAGCTAAACATTATAACCATCACTGTTTTTAAAGTAAAACTGTAGAGCAAATTAAATATATAGGTCATCACGCCCTAATGTAAGTTTCATCATGTGCACTGGTAAACAAACACCATCTGGGTCGGCTTAAAATAAAATACAGCTCTTAGACTCTCGTCACTCTAACTATCAAATATAAAACAGTGATTCCTACAGCTTCCTGCTTTAGCAACCCATTACGTTTGTCAGACTGATTCAACCCAGTAACGTGTAAGTCTTTTTTATTAAAATAACCTGTTTCTAAAAGTCATGTTTGTGACTTGGACTACACTGATTACGTTGTATGCTTGTATTTGCATGCAGTCAGAAACTAACTGTTGTCTTTGTGTAATTTTGTGGTACCCAGTCACATTCAATTCAGACTGCAAACTCACAATTTGTGTAAAATATAAATTTCCCATGACACTGTAGATTCAGTAGCGTTAAAGCAGTTAGAATTTTTAAAGAAATTTATACTTTTATTCAACAGTAAATTTACTTATAATGTTACAACATTTTCAGTTTCAAATAAATATTATTTTGAACTTTGTTCATCAAAACATCCTGAAAAAATGGATCATGGTTTCCACAAAATTAAGCAGCACAACAGTTTTCAACATTGCTACTAATAGTAAGAAACATTCCTTGAGCAGCAAATCAGCATATTAGAATGATTTCTGAAGGATCATGTGACACTGAAAACTGAAGTAATGACTGCTGAAAATTCAGCTTTACCATCACAGGAATACATCAAAAATTTTAATATATTCAAATAGAATATATACTGTTTTCGCTGTATTTTTGGTCAAATAAATTTAGCTATGATGAGCATAATTACCTCCTTTCAAAAACATTTTTAAAAATCTTACCAACCCCAAACTTTTGAACGGTAATGTACGCTTGAAAACGTGTCCTAAATCTTCCATGAGACACAGCCCCTTTGCTTACTATATATTCTATAACATGTTGACAAATCAGTGCATAAATTGATTGAGTCTGTGTGGATTAAACAGTGACAGAGAGCAGCGTGTGAATTACAGTGACCATCCCCCCCCCCACCAATAGCTGAAATATAAGTAGCTTTAGATATAAATATTTTAATTCAACATACAAAAAAATTGTGTAATATTAAATTATAACAAAGCTGACAACCCCCCCCCCCCACCAATAGCTGAAATATAAGTAGCTTTAGATATAAATATTTTAATTCAACATACAAAAAAATTGTGTAATATTAAATTATAACAAAAAAAAAAAAAAAACGATACTCAATATACAACTAAAAGCATCAGTAGGTGGTGGCAAATACCTGTCTTAAGTCAGTGAGTCATTCAATCGATTCGTTCAAACGGCTGATTCATTCAGAGACGAAGCAAGTGACTGCCTTTATGAATGGTTCACTGAATCATTGATTCACTTGATTAGTTTAAATATGTGGATTAATTAATGAAACACTGCTGTGTGTTGATCAAAGACGCACAACAGTTCTCCTAGGGCTTTATTTTCATTAAATTACTGACAATGTGTCTAAAATGTAATTATTCACACTTTTACCTTATCTTAATTTTTATGTAAAAACTGTTATGTAATCTATTTTTGTATTTCTACCAGCCAATGATGATTCTAAAAGAAAACACGCAGTGTTTGTTATAGTAACACATGCAGCTTTCACGCGCATCTGACAGAACCGCTGTATTGCTGTTAATGGTTATTTTAGCAAATAGTTTGCTCCGTAAATTCAGTTCAACAGCATTAATTTGAAGAGGGTAAACTTTATCACTCGACTGAATCTACACATGCATTTGAGGTGTTCTTGTTCCGTCCAAGCAATAAATGCACGTCTTTGAATGAGCGCTGTAGTGTATTCTCCAACCACTTAGGTAATGTCAATACGACCCATTTCAGGGGCTGCCAAAATGATATTTTAAAATTAGCCAGGGCTATAGAAATGCATATTAATATTTACAAGTAAATCTCCATATTATACGTATTAAAATTTTACAAGTAAATCTTGTAAACCCCACCCCCACATCTAGTTTTGACGTCCATCAGGGGGGGATCAAGCCTTCTTTAGGGGGGTCAGACCCCCTCCAAACCCCCCCGTAATTCGCACCCTGACAGAGAGCCATTCTGGATAGACGGTTACCTTCTTTGCGCATTCCAACTCTGAAACACTTCTTTAAACGGCAGTATTGACACTGGTTGCGGTGATGTTGGTCAATCTGGCAGTCTCTGTTTGATCTGAAAGACACCAAAAAAATGGCTTAATGAACATGCTGAGAACATCAACTAACACGTACAGCAAGCACATACATAAACATCGCTGACATTCCCTCCGTTACCTGCAGGTATAGTTAAGGTTTCGTCGGACACTCCGTTTGAAGAAGCTCTTGCAGCCCTCACAAGTAAACACACCATAGTGTTTCCCACTGGACTTGTCACCGCAGACCACACAGTCCACCACACAACCTTTATCATCCTCCCCAGCCTCCATGTCGCTGCCGCCTCCTTGGGGTGACCTGTCGTCCTCATCTCCCCGCACGTACCCCTTGTCACCAAGTCCATTAGTCTCCCCATTGGGATCTCCCCACCCCCCTCTCACCATGGCCATCGCTTAGTTCTCAGCACAACCGAGGAAAAATACTCCCAAATGTGCTGTTGGCAAAGACAGTTTCAACTGACTCCCCTTTTTTTGACAGCTGTGTGTTCTAAAATGAGAAGATATGAAGGCGTCTATATCCTGTAATTGTCTGCAGCTTCATCTGACACATTTAGGCCCTGAGTCACTTGTCGGAGTCAGTCAACTTTGATCTTCAGAAAGTGGGCTGTGCATGTTGTTTTGCCTCCTTGACGGACCATATTCACTTTTTACTCCTGCTTCTTTAGTCACACCTCGATTTAAGTGTGGTTTAGATGTCAGCTTCCAATCCAGCACCTGTGAAAGAAAAAAAGTTACTCAAAACCAAAGAACGGTTACATGCTAGTTATCAAGCATTAGACACAGTTCAGAGTTTCTTCACTTTCTGACCACAGGATTTCTGTCTTTTGTGATTCCTGAATTATTTAAATGTAAAGAGCACTAAAAAAGCAACTTCTAGCCTGATAAGCATTTAGTAAGGAATGGAGCATAAATAATAACATATGTCACCTACAGAAATTTCCATGACTTTTTCTGGCATGGATAATTATTTTACTAAGACAGCAAGTTTTTCTCTACATACATAATTATTAATATATTTTACATTATTGTTCAGATCATTTCACTGGAGCCTAGTAGCCAGAGATTACCAAAGAATTGAACTAAAATGTCTATCCTTTCAAAATTCCATGGCAAGATCCAGTTATGGAGAACAAAACAGAAACACACACACTCAACACTAATATTTAAATAGATATGCGTCTTAAAGCATACCATAACAAGCAATAATCACATACTAATCAAAACATCTCCGTATAAAAAGCCGCGTCTTCCTACAGTAACGTTACACTGATTGTTCGAGAAAGTGCTGCGCTTGTTTGTTGTGAAATGAGGGCAGAGTTTTGGAGTCCCTGTAACAGTTACCGTGGCGCTGACTGAAAATGGATAAACGGGTGAAACCATAACATAAGCTCGTGCTAATGGTTTCGCCGTGATCCAGAGATAAATGCCCCCTTTCTTATTTTTTTTATGAGAGCCAGTAACAGACATGCGGCCTAACCTCCAGCTATCTTCAAGCGGGGGGAGGGGTGGAGCCATAGCTTTAGCGACATACCTCACTCCTGACTTCGGCGAACACTGTATATATTTTCGCTTACCTTTGACGCCCCGAATGATAAGCTATCATACCGATAACCGCGGCGAACTCAGGGGAATATTTCAATATTACTACCTGCTTTTCGAAGTGCAAAAGTCGCATTGGCTTGAAGAGGACAAGAGATAACGCCAGTGTCCAGTAGAGTGCGCGCGCCGCGTGCCTGCCTGTGTGAGAGAGAGGGGGGTGCGGAGGGATTTGACACAGCTATTCAAGCCCACGGTTGCCATGGTATCTCCTGCCTTATATGGGCAAAGAAGTCAAAGAGCAGCTCTGCTGGGCACACAAAAAAAGAATGTGGTGTTTTGCTCCTGAGAGATCAGTGACCTCAGGCCTGCTTCAAAGGACTGCAAATATGCCAACAGGACGCCAAAACAGTAAATAAATACCATAAGAGATCATTTAGTTTGGAGCCATGCACAGGCTAGATATATAATGCTCTATAATATTATTAATAGCTTTAATGATTTTAAATCGGACAAAACATTTATAAAGGAAGTATTTAAATTAGCTAGTATCATTATTAGTTTTTTAAATTAATAGTCAGTCATACTAGTAGTATGACTGGCATCTTTTTAATTTTTACAAGTAATGATTTATTAAATGCTAGGCTAATACTTATTCCAGTATTTACTAATATATTTTCCCGCTTTACTAGTGTTTATATATTAGATACTGTTTATTTATAAGAGGCTATATAATATCTTTCCTAGTTAACAGTAACATTTCTTATCTCACTAGTTACAATTGCCTTTTCAATAATGACTCAAAATGGTTACATTATACTTCAATTAAAAGTGTTACTAGTAATATTAAAAATGCGACAGTAGTGTCTAATAAAAGGTACTAATTTAGAGTAAATAGGATTAGAAAATAGTAGTACCTAAATGAATACAGATACCAGTAAAGCTAAAATGCGTATAAATACACTGTAAAAAACTATGCAGGAGGGTGTTAAATACAACCCGTCCGAATCAGTTTATAATTGGGCGTTTGTGCGTGTGCTCGTATGCCTGGGTTGGCGCGATGTGCTTCCTTCGTTATAAATATCATCCTTTACAAATATTGTATGTGCATAAAATTGTTCACAACAAGTTCAAGTTCACTTTATTAACTGTGCTTCTCGGTGCCTGCCTGCAGTAAGTACTTTTAAAAACTTCGTATTACACCTAAGTATCAGCCCCAGGCAGAGCACACGAGTATTATATGCACATTAGCATGTACGGCGATTAGCAAGCATGTGCTGTGGTGGTGACACCGACAAAAAGCAACAGATAGAACATATGTAAGGCTTTTTATGTTCCCTTTGTTATCATTAATATATCGTTTCTATGATTTGAGTCTATTTTGTGCCAATTCACTTAAATTGAGTTATGTGTTAGGCCTATGTGTTTTAGTGAACTTGGGTTTGCAGATTGCACAAGTGTAGTTAGTGTAACGTTAATTCTTTTCTAAAATATGTGCGTTAATCTTTAAGGAATGCCTTCTATCATTTGCATTCATGTAAATGCAACATGAATATAAATTATGTACAATATTAAAATCAGGATATAGTACATTATTCAATAAACAGTATAAAAATGTAGTGTTATATTGGAATACATTATATTAAAAGGTGTTTCTAATATTCATGCATTTGGGATTCATAACTCTCTGTGGAGAGTGCATTAAAGTGGGGGGAAAATCATATTCCATCATATTTCAACTAGTTTTAACTGCTGCTCTAATCTTTTGAATTGTATTTATGCATCATGTAATAGCAGTGAGGTAGCTTACTGTGATTTAAGCCAAAATGCAATTAATTTATGGTGGTAGCACTTTTGAAATATAATCTTATATAGCCTAATAATCTAATAATTAGAAACAAATTCTGACTTTATTTTTTCTTCCACAGAAAAATCTTAATGAAAGCATTTGAAGAGCACGAAAGAAGAATTGTAGCAGTTTTCACCTAATTCAGGTACCGGTACTAAACAATGAGTCAAAAGTTCCGGTTTTGCTTTCGATTTGTTACCTGCTTAGATTGAAGTGCTGATTAATACAGAAACCCTGCTTTGTCTTGGAAATAATTGAGCAACATGTTGTTAATATGCTTGAACTAATGTAAAAAATGTATATACTTTTTTTTTTCTTCTTTTTAACGGGAGCACGAACTTGAGGGCCACACACACCAAATTATGAAGATAAGTAATTTGCTGTGTAATGTATTGAGAAATATTAGGTAGACTTTACCTAATTTCATTTAGTATATCGTAGCTGTTAAATTCAGGTACTCTTTACTAAAGAATATAGGATGAAATCTACCCAAACAAATTGAGTGCAAATTGTTACCTAACTTATTGAGTAGATTCCATAGGTTTGTTTTTACAGTATAGTACACCAAATAAAAACGAAAACTCGTGGTATTGATACGCAAAAAATGGACTTTGGTGTGCATATGATACGCATGTGTTTGGCGTGCATATGATACGCATCTACCCCACAACCCTAAACCTACCCATCGCGTAGCATATACACGCCAAAGTCCATTTTTGCGTATCAATATCACGAGTTTTCGTTTTTATTTGGCGTACTATTTATACGCACTTTCATGAGATCGGGTTGACCAGCAACAACTGGAATACTGGTAAACCTTGAAATGGATATACATGCTAGTTGGAACTTGGAAGTGACTAGTTGATATCTGAACTACAGATCCCAAATGGAATTCAAAATATGTGCAATTTGTTTTCAGTTACAATGGATTAGATACTTGTCACTGAGTACTAGTTTGTTCTGAAGTAACAGTAAAACTGATACTTGTCACTACCAGATGACTTGCTAGTATATAAAAAATACTGTTAATGTAAAAAAAAAAAAAAAGACATTCGTTTAAAGGAATAAACATTAAAACGCTTGGAGATGCTTTATGATCAAAGTGATTAAAGTACAAATCCTGTTAATGGCAGTTACCAGATAAGGTTTCAGTAATAACCCGAGAGTGTATCTACAGGGCAGGTAAAGCTTAAATTCCGTCCAGATTTACGTAGCAAGAGGTCAGAGAGTAGGAAAGGCATAATTTTGTGTAATAATAATTTTGTGTAATATTTTGCACAATTATCAAACAATGCAGGTGAGCTTTACAAGGTCACAGGTTCAGCCAAAGATTTTGGTTCAGCACTGTTTCCAGTATAAAGAGGAATGTACAGTTTCTTTAATTTACATTTTTATTACTTTCAAACAATGAGAAAGCCATCCAGGCTGTACATCTTGTTGTTGATCCAAGAGACAGCTGTCTCTTGTTTTGAGATTTAGATCTTGGCCACTAGTTCACATAATTATTCAAAGGTCACACTCCAGAGAAAAACATTTCATTTGCTGCCCCAACTCAACCTCTGCTTCCTTCTCAACTGTTTCTGTGAATTCATATTCTTAGAAACAAAAACATACTCTGGATACTCAATGAAACCAGCAGCAAACTGATTTGGCATCATTCATTTATATGAACTCTTTATCAAGATTTGGTCAAATACGGTGTTTGTGTGAGCATGGGTGCGAGAGAGTGCACACAAAAGAAAAGAGTCTGAGAGTGCATGCTTTAGTTATGTGCATTGTACAAGCTGGGAGTTTATTTGGCCTTTGACCCCAGGGTTCAGGAATGTGATTGATCTCTTTTAGGATACAAGGTAGCATTGCAGCTCTTACTTATGCTGATTTTACTGCGCCCTGGAGACTTTTCATAAAATATTGTTTTTATTATGCAATAAAATATTTGTATTTTATTATTTGAATATGATATTTTATTTTATTAAATATTTCATATTGCTTTATTATTTAATTTTATTTAGCAATAAAATAAAAATATTTGTATTGTATTTTATTTTATTTCAATGTGCACATACATGTATGTTAAATGACAAAATGCTACAAGTGTTATTCCAAGTGTTATTTGGAAATATCCCCATCTAGTGGTGAGATTCAGAGGCTACGTTCACAGGTCTTGAAGGTGAATTCTATAAATTTTTTTGTGTCAACATATTCTTATTCCAGTTTAGTATCAGAGACGAATTTCTCTGAAAAGTGTAAACACTGACTCTGTGGCTCTACAAAAACATTGCTCTGTTTGAGTCCAGCTAACAAGGAACATTCAAATGAAATGTTCAAACAAACAAATACATTTACAACATTTAGAGAGAACATTCAGAAATAACATTTTCATAACTTAATGGGAACGTTAGCAAATTGTTTTTAGAACATTATTTTTATTAGCTGCCTGGTAGCATCCAAAGGAGGTCAACTATACCTGTGGAGAACTAATAGCATCTCAATGGCAGTTTAGTTTAGGTAGCTAACTATCAAACCATATATCATCTATAATTCCTGATGCCATCCAACTAAAATATTTTACTCTACCGAATTAAAATTTGATTGCTGTGTCACTCCTTAATTTTTTTTTCTATAGATCATCCGGAATCACAGGCTTCATTACTTTTAAATTATTTTTAATTACTTTCTTTTTATACCTCTTGTTGTTATGTAAAGTCTCATCAGTGCAATTACATAACACAAGCACAAACGTTTTAACGTTAATGAGGTGATGTGTGATTTGGTAAGTTTACAGGATTTGGAAACATTTGAAACAACAGTGTGTGAGTGAATCTTGTTAGATGATGATAATTTTAACGTCAGGCGTATTTTAGAAACGGATAAACAGGACGATTAATTCTTGATAATGTCAGCAGATGTGTATACATCTGTGTTTATGACTGATTTCCTTCATTTGTTCAGTAGTTTACCTAAGAAGTGTCCAGACAGTGCCTTCTGCGTTTGTCACTTTGAGACACAGCTATGAATTACTGCTTCCTCTTGGAATCGGGGTGGCACATCAACAGTTCCTGGCAGGAAAGCCACATGCTTTCATAATATTCTTATCCTCCGGCTCTTAAGATATATATAAGACATCAGGAAAAAACACGATGTTTAGAAACATATGGCTCAACAACTACAGCATATTATATAAAAGCACAAAGTTATGGTTAGTAATTGCAATATGTTTAAACTAAAACTGGCCATGGAGTGAAATGCTTTGGTCAAAGGCAATGTTTTAGTAAGGCACAATATACAAACCACATCCTCATCCTACCTACGTCAGGAAGAATTTTAGACAGCATGTACGAATGTGTTGTAAATTTCTTCAGTCAATCAGAAGTATTTTAGAGTATCTGTTACGTAATACCAATATAAACTCTAATAAACAAAATTGTAGAATGTCATATAATAGATTCAAATCATCTCTGAATGTCTGTTCAAAACAGCACGTAGTCAAACCGTCAACCATGTGCTTTCTCCAGTGCCAAGATGCTGTCAAGCAAAAGGATCTGTTTTGGCAGGACATACATATTGGAACAATGTACTGTCTGGGTTTTGGCCACCCCCTGGTCAGTGCGTGATGTTGTTCTAACCTCTGAAATCATGACCATAGGGTGGACCAGGGAAGCGTCATCCAATGGGAGGTGCAAGAAAACAATATAAGCTGTCAGCGTTAACATATTTAACTTCTTATTTTGCCTTTGATGTTTTAGAAGAACATTTTTGCATAGTGAAGGTGCTGGGGCTTTATTGATAAGGCCACATTTGAGCATGTACAACAGTAGTTACTCTCAGGCCAACTTTGGCTTGGCTGCTAAGAAGATGCATAAATCGAAAGGCAAGAGCTGTGGTTACTACATGAAGATTGTCTTCTTTTTCTCCTCACTCATCCAGTCTCTGATCATTGCGAGTCTGGTGCTCTTTCTGGTGTACGGACAGCCCGAGCACACGGTGGAGGAAAAGAGGCTGCAAGAGTTGGACCAAAGTGTAAGCAAACTCACGATGGAAAATTTCATTCTCCGTGGGAAGGAAAAGAACCTCACCAAAGTTCTGAACGTCACTCTCACTGCAAAACTGAGCAATGACAAAGCTCTGGCTGAATTACGCAGACTGGCGAACACCTCATCTATGGCAATAAGGAGCATGCAAGCAACGACGGTGAGATTTGGGGCAAGATTTAAATGTATTCAAATAATTAATTTGTTGTAGATAACATTATGTTTCATACAAAAGAGAATACTCTGGTGTTTTAAAAGGGTAAGTAATTAATTAATTGCATGGTGTATGGTGTTCTAAGAATGTTTTCTTAACATTACCATTAGGCTATGAAACAGTCATTTCCAAAAGTTTTGTCAACGTTTTCAAAATGTCCTTTTTTTTTTTTTTTTAATGTAAGAACTTTTCCTTGGTAATATGAACGTTCTGAAAAACACTGGCTTTTAAACTTTTAAACTTCCATTAATTTTAAAGTTAAAATGCATAACTTCAATCTCAATGAACAGTTTTTTTGTGCTTTTTTTTTTACAGTATCGATGTGAGATGGAAAAAAGAATGGCTGCACCTCGCGCATGCCCTCCTACGTTCTGTCCAGATCCAAATGGTGAGATGGTTCTTTAGAAAAATTCTTACACTGAATATTTTTTACTATTACAAATTAGTTCAGTACAAAAATTTAGAATTTATGTTTATTTAACACACTGACTGTAACTCCTGCATAAAGGTAATCAAGCATTTTTTCAGTGAACTGTTTCAACTATAGTTTTTGTTTGTTTGTTTTTCTAAGACAACAACAGACGTTTGCAAAGTATGCTCCAGCAGTCAGAAGAAATGTTAAAGCTAGTTAAAGCTAACTTTACTCAGATGGTGGCCATTATTAAAACTGAGTTGGACAACTCCAACAAAGACAAGGATGGGTATCACTTGGAAGCAATTAGACTAAGGCGAGACAAGGCTTTCCTTGAAGAAGAGCTCATCTTGTTTCAAGATAAGTGCAAAAATGGTTTTGTCAGTTCTTTACAAGGAATCCCCGATGTCACTAAAGAATTCCTCAAAAGGATCGATGACCTCTTCTCAAAACACATTTCTTTCCAACTAACATGTGATAAACAAAAAAATCAGCTTGAAGATATTCGGGAAAACTGTAGCAGTCTTTCAAGAGAAGTTGAGAACAAGCTCCAGTCATATATGGACATAGTGGGGAACCAGTTCACAAAAATTAATGGGGAAAATGCCAAATATATGATAGAGAACAAACGCCTGAAAGAGGACGCTACTTGGTGCAATCAGAATCGCAGTGCCATGAATCGTGAGAATCGCAAAACTCTTGAACAACTTCAGCTCAAGAATGACAAAGACAGTGAAAAACTTCTGCTAGAGAATAGAAAGCTAAAAGGAGATAACGACCTGAAAGAAAACCTTCTCTCAGTGAAAGAAAAAGAAATTAAAATGCTCACAAACACCATTGAGACTCTCAATACTTCACTTGCCAGCTGTAAGGTGAGGTTACTATGGTATAATTATACATAAGCACAATGTTTTATTGTTTATTTTAATATTACAAACAGCTATGTTTGCAATTATAAATTAAATATGTGTTTATAATGAACTTTAATTACTTTCTCTATTTTTCAGCCACCAATGCGAACTAACCCATTCATGACCAACTACGGTTTGCCAAACATACCACATACTGGTGGAACCGGTCTGAGTTCAACTGGACTGAGCAAACCAATTATGCCATGGCCCGGGACTGGCTCCAATGGGCCAGCATTTCCCAGTCCTAATGGTGTAGGATCAAGCACAAGATGGGGCAGCACAGGATCAGGTGTGACAGGATCATTAAATACAGCTGTAGGGGCGACAGGGACTCTTTCAGGTGGACCGGGCAGCATAGGATTAGGTGGGCCAGGATCAAGTAGAATAGGTCTAGCCCAGACTGGGACAAGTAGTTTGGGTGGAGTAGGACCAGGGTTGACAGGATTTGGCAGTGCTGGATCAAGCCCAACTGCAACTGGCAATATAGGACAAAGTGGAGCAGGGATGACAGCATTCAACAGTGCAGGATCAAGTGGATTAGGGATGGGAAAACCAGCGATAGGAGGTGCAGGTGTTGCCTCAGTTGGGTCTAACGCACCTGGATTTGGAGCATCTCTTGGAGGAACAAGAACACCAATGGGTGGGAGTGAAGTAAGCCAAGGTAAACCAATCAGAAGTGGTATTAGTCTTTTAACTGATATATCATTTACCCAGTGTTTTGTGCTTATTTTCACAATGAATATTTCCTAACCTTTTATGTTTGATTTACAGCACAGATAAATCTCCATTTGAAGGAGCTGCACCGTTATTCACTCCCAAACTGAGGGAGTGAACAAAGTCCTGGCAAAACCCCAGGCAAAATCCTAGCCAGAACGGTCTATAACAGTTTGAAAATAGAAAACATAAATATACTGACCCTCTAAGTCTGTAAAGTGAATACTAATTATTAACATGAATGTTATTT
This sequence comes from Sinocyclocheilus anshuiensis, assembly GCF_001515605.1. Lineage (NCBI taxonomy): Eukaryota > Metazoa > Chordata > Actinopteri > Cypriniformes > Cyprinidae > Sinocyclocheilus > Sinocyclocheilus anshuiensis. The sequence continues at coordinate 65,692 of NW_015558606.1, read as the reverse complement.
ACATTTTGTAGGATGAAGCTGATAATGTCTTTTGTGCATTAAAATCATATATGCTTGTATATATCTTATATATATCTTGTATATATCATTCACTACAATTGTCTTTCATAAATAGTATTTTTGTAGACATTTTTATTTGCTCTCTTGCTTCATGGAATAAAAAAATAAATGAAAAATAAGCAGAACATGTTTTATTCAATGTATTATTATTTTTTTATTATTTTAGCATTTTTATTTTAAATAATTGGTGAAATAATTCATAAGGAATACAAGACACACAAGTAAAGTCACATTATCAGGGTCTGATAGTTATCTACATATAAAAAGGGGCAAATATGGCTTGGATATAATGTTAATATACTATTGCAGTTAACAGTATTACACTGTAATATACTATAAATGTATATTTCTTACACATAATTACAGCTCAGCCCTGAACCTTACATAAGTACAAAGCCCTAAAATGTTTTTGCATTCTTTCAGCCTCTAAATAAGTCGGAAATTAACAGAACAAATGTGTTTACAGAAAAACACAATGACTCCAGGCCAACAGGTGTATGACACCAATGCAGTAAAATGATCATACGTACAAGAAAAACTATCAATGAAATTTTCAATAGGTCCACTTCACATAAGCTTAAAATAGCTCTGGCTAAGCATTAGGCTATTGTCATTGTTTTGCGTCAATGGGAAGCACTATTTAAAACAGAGCCGCTCTCCAACCAAAGCAAACCCATTTAAGTGTCATACCGAGTCATCACTCAACCAACGTGCAGGAAGGTTGAAGTCAGTAAAGTGATAGCATTAATGCATTCTGACGATAAATATGTTGTGAAATAATGGAATCGATCTGAAATATGATTCATATTAAAAATGCAGCCTGTCAGTATTGTGAATGAAGAAAGAAATTAATCTTAAATGCAGAGTAAGGTACTGGCAACGCTGCACTATGTGAACATAATGCAAAACAATTAAAATGATTTCCCATGTCAACAAGCATCCTGTCACTAGGAATGCCAAAAAGGTGGATCAGACAAAAGCAAAGAAACAGGGCGCCAATTAATATATAGAGGCATCACAGAAGGAGCCTGCCATCCAGCTTAAAGGATATCCTTTGTTTGACATACGTGGTTTTCCACTTAAGACAGTAAGATCTCCGGTTCTCAAAGAAGGTAGACAAGTTTTGGTGGCTCTGACGTCTGGGACATTGACAGCAACATCTTTGAACTATCTTTGTAAAGACACAGAGACATATACAGAAAACAATGCAATTTTTGTTTGTGGATGTGGAATGTTTAGTGCCAGTGTCTCTGAACTTTATATAAACTAGCTGATGTTATCCTGAGCTTTCTCCTGATGATAAAGGCCAGATTAAATGGTCCACCTGGGCTTTTTTTAAATTTCTGCCATGCTCCATTTTAACAACACTAAGTCATGAAGAATTTTTCTTTGGGGTCTTTTAAAAATAAGCATGGTGTTCTGCATCTCGAAGTAAATATCCCTTCTCCACCCTCCGTCAGGAAACACATAGGTGCTTATTATTATTACCTCCTTCCTACCTAGGTCAGAACTCATCACCTTTTGTCTCTAGAAGCTAGCATTCTTTGTTCCACCAAAGCACTAATTGCATTTCCTATTTGCTTGGCCCTTCTATGCCCACTATTCTGGTAAAGACATTAAAAGGCCAAAACCATCTCTTGTTGACCTCTACACATGGTCTCTTGAGGGTCTAGATTATATAATATTTTCTAGAAGATGAAAACAATAAATGCTATTTATAGCAAATGTGTTTTTAATTAAAACGTGTACTAAAAATATTCTTAAACTACATGGAACTTTTCACTAACACTGCACAGTACTGCCAATTATTCCAATAGTCAGGTGTATGTGTACAGCTGTGAGAAAATACATTCTCTTTCAAATTATAATAATAATATAATATGATAATATTATATATGATATATGATAATAATTTTATTTTGATCTGCTTTATGCTGATATGATACAGACATAAATATTATAATTACATACAAATGCTAATGGGAAAAAAAATTATACAAAATACGACGGTTTGTCTAAGATTACAAATGAAATGCAGCATCAGTGAAGTATATAATACTGAATATAATATTTTTTTGTTTCTATATTCATTTTATATTTAAAATTGAATTTCAATTAACTTAAATTTAATTAGTCCAAGCACTGAAGTTTCTGAACGCTGTTGTATTTGTACTGTTTTACCAATTTTTATTTCTGCGCTAAATGTGTCTGCGTCTGCGTGTGAGAGACTAAGTCATAGAGATCTCAAACTTGGTGGTTAGTTTCAAATCCCTCCATTTCTCAGGCACCCTAACACACGTCGGACACCGGGTGGTGCTATCATAAGTACATTTCTGCATTTTAGTCATAACTCTGGGAGAGTTAACTGAACCCTCTAGTCAAGAAAAAACTACTTTAAAACACCTCTTTTAGGGTGTTGGTTTGAATTACACAAATCTTGGCACGCATCATCCTAAGACCCTCATAACAAAATGTATCATGACAATTTTGATTTAGGAAATCTTGCGAAGCCAAATAAATGCTCTGGCATCATCCATTTGGACTAAATGACCTGTATCTGCTCAATGTAGAGTCCGAAGTTAACAAAACTTCGTTGTTATTGTGCAGTTGTGTGATTCCAGAGAGATCATTATAAAGAAGTAAATGACCATCTATAAATAATATAATTTTTGACAGTCTAATCCTAATTAGGTTTCTCTAGTAATCATATTTTGATCCAATTCCGCATGTAAACAATGCATATCACATAAATAACACAAGTAGTCACAAGTAGTCAGTGAAATTTCAACAACATTTATAAATGTCACGATTGTTGAATTAGGAGTTTATGACTACATGAACCAGCATGGTTAAAGGGTTAGTTCACCCAAAAATGAATTTTTTTTATAAGACATTCGTTCATCTTCGGAACACAAATTAAGATATGTTTGATGGAATCTGAGAGCTGTCTGACCCAGCATAGACAGCAACGCAACTGAAATGTTCCCAAGTCCAGAAAGTAGCAAGGAGATCTGTAAAATAATCCATGTGACATCAGGGGTTCAATTGTAATTTTACGAAGCTACGAGAATACTTTTTGTGCGCTAAAGAAAAAAAAGAAAACGACTTTATTCAACAATTCTTTCGCGCACAAAAAGTATTCTTATAAGTGTTAACAAATTCACTGTCATACCAAGCTAAATGTAAAAATGTTAATGTTTTTATATACAGAAGCTGTCTTTACAGAAGCAACAGGGATGACAGTTTTATAGTTCATTTTGTAGTTACTGGTCATGTCATGACACTGGAGTCACTAGACAGATTAAATGCTGATATTTTTACAGCATTTTAATTTTAATCATTTTCAATAATCAATTGTTTAGTGACCAAAAGCATGTTAGCAGGGTTAGCGTTTTAAGATTGCCCCCTACTGAAAAAAAATAGCAATTTATATTATAAAGTGATAAAGAATGCTCCGGTTACTAATGTAACCTTGGTTCCCTGAGATAAGGTAAGGAGTGTTGCATCGCTGATGCTGCGCTCCGCCGCTTGCTGAGGCGTGTCCTCGGCCTGTCTGACTCCACCGGCCTGTCTACCTTACGGTGTTTGTAGCATGGTGCAAAGGACGGAGAGGCTGCGTCTTTGACGTGTTTTCCGTTTGGGGTCCTGCAGTTTGCACTCGTATGGCATACGGGATGTGGTTCGACAAGGGGCGCTTGCTGTACTCACTTAATGAGGGACTTCTCTGGTTATCAAATTTTTACTCAACAGTTAGACTGCTGGGTCGGACATATATTCTCACTTAACATTATAAAGAGTTTAGATGCAAAAGCCTCTAAGTGCCATCTGAAATTTTCATCTAAAATTAGCATTTTTATCAGGCTCCTATATTTATGTTAAGTTATTTCACTTTAATAGCCTAGAAAAGGACCTATGCCATTAAAGTAAAACTACTGAATCTAAGCATAGTAGCCTGATAAAAATGCTCAGTTTAGATGAAAATTTCAGATGGCACTTAGAGGCTTTTGCATCCGAACTTTTCATATTTGACAGATACCATGATTGTTTGTGGAGAATGTGTATTCTGAATTGTTTATTGTCCTGTTCTTTTATGTATTTTTATATTTATTGTTGATTGTAAAGCTCTTTGAGCTTGGGAAAAGCGCTATACAAATTAAACTTGTTTTTATTATTATTATTTATTGAAATTATGCAATATATTGTAATAAAGTGGAGTTATGATGGATAAACTGATGCATAAACTGGGAACACGGTTCACTGAGAAAGGAGTAAAATAAATAAATACATCTAAAATACTTTTAATTGATTATTATTGATGTGTTGGGGAAAAAAAAGCCTATAACAACACAGTAAAAGAGTCAGCTGTCTATTGTTTACACAAATTCACAAGGGACACAAAACATCCCATTTCATGGAATGATCCTTGAAGAAGTGGTCAATATGGGCTGCAATACAGCTCAAAGTACAAAACAACCTCAGTAAGACTATTCAGTAATTATATGTTCAGATCGCTACCAAATCCAGTCTTTAGTCTTACCTGTACTGAATTTCCACCTCTTTGTGCGCGAGAGTTTTGCTTATTCACTCTGATTGGCTCGTTTCAGTACATCTATGAATTATGTACATCACGTTGCGTAATTTTCCAGTCAGGATGAGACAAATGGCGCAGACAACAACTGAACTTACTGAAAACAGCTTACAGGCAAACAAAACAGAGAAATAAAGCGAAATAGCCTAATACAGCTACGCGGCAAAACGTAGTGTATGAATGGAAGCTCTTCTAAAACGATGAGCAAATACGCTGAGTGTTGACAACGCCATGGATGATCGATGTCAGCATGTGATTGAGGATTTATTCAGTGGTCAATGGACACTCTGCACCTGTTTGCATCTGGAAAAGGCTCTAGCCGCTGGGGAAGCCTTGCTGGACCTGGCCGTTAAGTTTCAGCACAAGTGCCAACGACGGCATCAGCACAGCTGACGTATTCATAAAGCAGAGCAAAGCGAAGATCTCACGCGATGTCCTCGGCGGTGTTAGGTGAGTGACACTCAGACATGCAGACGCTTGCATGTTGTTATCCAGCTGTCGTAGGTGAGTTCAAACCAAAAATATGCGTGTTTATACATCGCTGTGTATTTTCTCTCTAGTATAGGACAAGATGAGCTATTAGGGGCAGAATACAATTCTAAAGGTTGATATCTGCAGGTCTAATATTTGTCTAGTAAACCTTATTTGCCTTCGTTATCGTCTGTTGACATTATATGTAAGTGTTAAATGGAATAGGCGCTTCACCTGTGTGTGGTGGACACACAAGCACCTATAATACACAAAACATTTCCTACCTATTGATGAAAATATCTGTAATTGTGCTCATTCAGATTATTACCATTATGTAATTCAAACATTTGTACTTTAATAACTCCATATATTTGCTGAGGCAGGCTTATTCTCCACCGTATGTGCATTGATCCTGCTTGTTATGCTACAAATCCTCCCTTGATGTTCATTATGTTTGAATGCTCAGCCATAATTGTGTTTAAAACCATTAGAGCTGCTCAGCAACTGAAATGCATATTCATAATGCCACAATTTTGAATGCAATTCTACAATATTTGTCATAAATGGGACTAAACGCTTCACTTGCGATGAGCTACCTCTTTTTATCTAGTTCTTCTTTCTGTCTTGCTATGTGAAAGCTCTTGCAATCAGGTAATATCACAAATTCACACTTTTACATGTGTTTTTTTATTCTTCAACAAGCTCAGGCATGGAATTCAATTTTGTATAAGTGAATAATGTTAGAACTTCACTTCTCATTTTCTTCACACTTCATGTAACTGTCATTTAAAAAGAGCACAGTTTGTGACACAGTGGTCAGAAAATTGATAACATCTCTCACACAAGGACTCTATTTCCTCCAAAAAATGCTTAGACTTAGAATGAGTGCTTCCACATGAGGAAAGCCGTGTTTAATATATTGGTTATGGTAAATAAAACAGCAACTTGACTGAATTTGGTACATTACCAATAGCCCTCTTATCCCATTGAAGCACCACTTTCTACAACAATGCATACAGCATATTGCCATCAGCCTCTCATTTAACCATGTTTCGGGGCATAATGCTGAGCTTAAAGGATTTGGGTAAGTGTAAAAAGAGGCTTGGTTTATGTGGATGTGGATAACAACTCTATTGAAATGTCTGTTTGGTTTGACCTTAATAGAATGACAGCTCAAATGGAAAGCTGAGTGGTTTGTGATGTGTGTGCAGACGTTTTAGTGGTCATATAGTAACTATACAAAAAAGTAACTCAGGCCCTTAATGATGGAATTAATAACATTTTTGGGTTCCTTTTATAAACACACACACATGCACACCCATGCACACAAACCTTATACACCTTATATATATATCCACCTTTTTGTTGTCTTGCTGCATGACCCACTTTCTCTTGAGACTCAGTTCACAGACAGATGTCCTGACATTTTCCTTCAGAATTTGCTGGTATAATTCAGAATTCATTGTTCCATCAATGATGACAAGCCGTCCTGGCCCAGGTGCAGCAAAACAACCCCCAACGATGATACTACCACAACCATGTTTCATAGATGGGATAGATTTCTTATGCTGGTATGCAGTGCGTTCCTTTCTCCAAACATAACGCTTCTCTTTTAAACCAAAAAATTATATTTTGGTCTCATCTGACCAAAAAACATTTGTCCAATAGCCCTCTGGCTTGTCCACATGATCTTTAGCAAACTGCAAACGGGCAGCAATGTTCTTTTTGGAGAGAAGTGGCTTTCTTCTTGCAACTCTGCCATGCACACCATGGTTGTTCAGTGTTCTCCTGATGGTGGACTCATGAACATTAGCCAATGTGAGGAAGGCCTTTAGTTGCTTAGAAGTTACCCTGGGGTCCTTTGCAACCCCACTGACTATTACAAGTCTTGCTTTTGGAGTGATCTTTGTTGGTCGACCATTTATACACAATATGTCTGACTCGTGGAGTCCAAACTCTTTAGAGATGGCTTTGTAACCTTTTCTAGCCTGATGAGCAACAGCAAATGTTTTTCTGAGGTTCTCAGAGATCTCCTTTGTTTGTGCCATGATACACTTCCACAAACATAATCAGACTTTGATAGATTAAATAAAACAGGGCATGCAATGACACTTGATAGTCATTGTACTGATTACTATAACATAATAACTTCTTTCTTTCTTTCTTTCTTTCTTTCTTTCTTTTTTCCTCTTGCAAACAGATAAATTGCTCAGAGGTCGTCTCTTTCATGCCAGACAGTACCTCATGAAGCATAAATCCACGATCACAATGGCACCCACTGAAAACTGTGATGTTCTTATGACATTCCCAGGTGCGAAAGTTATGTCTTTCAGTTTTGCTGTTTGCACTAATACAGTTATTAGATAATGCAGATGTATTTTCTCAGCTTCACATCACAAATGTTATATATGTAACATTTGCTACCTTACAGTATGAATGTAATTGTGCATTTTTACATATAACATGTTTTACAATATATTTAAAAATAAAGTGTGGTAATAAACCACATAATAATAATTTGTGAATTTCTTTGATCTACTGATGAACATATTTCAGCATGTTATCGTCTTTTCCACAGACACCACAGATGACCATACACTGTTATGGTTACTTAACCAAATCCGGTTGGGAATTCCACAAATCAGAATCCAGATCCGACAGCATAAATACACGCATACCTATGCATTCTTCATTACCTCAACCTTTGAAAAGTAAGACATAGTGGAAAACCTGCTCAACTCTGGAAGTATCGCATCACAGTTATTTTATTGCTTTGTTCGATATATAAAATGTCTGAAACGTTTGACAGATGGTCACTAGGTCCTAAATAAATACAGCATTAGAATCGTTTTTGTCTGAAGCTTGTTGCGTGGAGCCGAACAGATGGGGATGCAAAAGGCAGTGAAGCCACGCTACGGAGGCGGCACTCGCAGGTTTTCATGTGAGGAGGATGACATCTATGAAAACATCGAGAGTGAGCTGTGTTTCTTCACATCACAGGTTTGCTGTTAATCTCTCATTTCCTGTCTTCTCATGTGAAGTCATTAAATGTCTAATGTCATAAAGGTGTTTCCGACACAATTGCATGGCAATTTCTAACTTTTTTTTTTGGCAAACTGGTTGCTAATTTGCATGAATTCATACAATCTCAATCATACATTTTCGTACAATCTGTTTATACCCCGCTGATAGTTAGGTTCAAAGGAGGACACTTATTGCTTTTTTTTTTTTTGAAATCGCATATTTCCTCACAAATCACAAATAACATTTTCTCATGAGATCTTCTCTGTTATTTCTTTAGGAGCGTCAGAGTATTATCAAATATTTGTTGGATAATCTGCGGGCAAAACATGGCGAGGCCCTTCATAATATTCACTTCCTGGAGGGCCAACCAATCAGTAGATATTTTAACATTTCTTTTCTTCTAAAATGTTCGTTGTCAAATTTTTTTTTTCTTCAAATCTGATCAAAATTGTGTGTGTCCTTGGCAGTACCAGAGCTTATAACCAGGGGTGTGATTCTTCAAATGTTTCCTCTTCATGAGCAGAGAATCCTGAATCAGCTGATGACGTCCTGGGTTCAGGCAGTCTGTGAGAGGCAACCTCTAGGTGAGAAGTCCTGTGTTTTTGCTAACATGCACAGGATTTGACTAACTTTTAGTTATTCTGAGATGGCTGATGCTTTTCAATGGTTGTGTAATGAGATTCCAGGCCAAGGCTCTTCCTTTAGCAAACAAACTCATGTGTACCTAGCTACCTGCTTTCCTCAGTACAGACTGATCTGCTTTGAGCAAATATCAAGTGCTACAGTATGAATTCTGAATGCAATCTACGAGTCACTGCATGTCTTATGTGTAATGAGATCTCTAAGAAGAAACCCCTATTATAAGGAACATGTGATTCATCTTGGAACGATGTTAGTTGAGGAATATTTCACTATATTGTAGTTCAGGCATTTTGCATTTTACCCAAGTGCCAATCTAACGTGTTTTAGGAAAAAATAAAATCAACAGGGCCTTTTATCATGGGGTAACAAAATAGGTAGCCCTATTATTACCCTCATAATTATGCAAATGTGGCAGATTTTATTCATATTGTTATACTGTACAAATGTCTTATTTTAAAAGTAGATTAGGCCTGATGGTTTTGTTGTCCTGTTCTTGACAGATGACGTGTGTGATTATTTTGGTGTGAAGATTGGCATGTACTTTGCTTGGCTGGGCTTTTACACCAGCTCTATGCTGTATCCAGCAGTGATTGGCTTTCTGCTCTGGATTTTTGCTGAGTCTGATCAGGCAGGTTGTTTTCCTTGATATCACAATATAGCTTTAGAATGGAAGTATAAAAAGTAAGAGTTTTTAATTTGGTTAGAAGGCATGGTTTTTATCACCAACCTTTTTTTGCAGACAAGTCAGGATATCTGCTGTGTGGTGTTTGCCCTTTTCAATGTGGTGTGGGCAACACTGTTCCTGGAGAGATGGAAGCGGCGGGAAGCAGAACTAGCATATAAGTGGGGAACGCTAGACACCCCAGGAGAGTCACTAGAGGAAGCCCGTCCACAGTTTCGGGTGTGCTGACATCATTTTTACAGAACCTTAAAGGGATAGTTCACCCAAAAATGAAAATTAGCCCATTATTTACTCACCCTCAAGCCATACTAGGCGTATACATAGGCGGAAATCCCGGGGGGGATGGGGGGGACAGGACCCCCCCTATCTGAGGGTTGTCCCCCCTAAAATTATGATTAAAATCCACGCTGTGTATTGTTAATAACAATGTTTTATACTTTAAATAATTGTGTAAGTAAAAAAACAACACAAACGGGGTAAAAATGCGTTTTAAATTTAGAAACATTTTGAGTCTCCCCCTCCCTTGCCTCACAGTGCTTT
>NW_015558606.1:54317-54975 GCF_001515605.1 Sinocyclocheilus anshuiensis | reverse complement strand
GTACGTGATATTAAAAGTGAGGGGGACACGTACCCCGTGTAATCTGATTTTGAGTCTCCCCCTCTCTTGCCTCACAGTGCTTTGGTCCAAATGCCTGCTTTCCTCTTTTACATCACATAGGCTACACATGCACAAGTCTGGTGAGAGGGAAGTCAATCATCATCAATCAAAATCACGGCGTGACCACAACAGCTTGAAGTTGTCTAATTTGGCACGGTCTCCCTGCTACACTAATAGTAAGGCTTTCCTCTGTGTATACATATCCTTACAAGTACAATTTTAGCTGGATTATTTGTGTCCCCTTCAAAAATTGCTCCTGAGAAATTTTGTTTATTGTCTCCCCCAACTGTTAGACGAAATTTATGCCCCTGGTCAGCTGTGCCACGTGGATACTACACTGTTTACGCTTTGATTTCGCGTTCGTCACTTCTGAGCGGCGCCACGCCGACGTCCTACCTCATCCGCCCGGCGCTGCTTCCGTGTACAACAGTGAGCGCAAGCTAGATTAAATTGATTATTACATTTTAAATATGGTTATTTTTATTACAAAAATGCATTGATTCGCTACAGGAGGCCTTTGTTCACGCCCCGGAGCCGTGTGAGGCAATTTTTATTATGGATGGATGCGCTTTATTTCACTTGTTTTGGACTTATGAAC
>NW_015558606.1:37233-53818 GCF_001515605.1 Sinocyclocheilus anshuiensis | reverse complement strand
TACACCTAGGATGCCTTGAGGGTGAGTAATTTATGGGCTAATTTTCATTTTTGGGTGAACTAACCCTTTAAATTATTAGACAAAATATTTAATAACAGCAGGTGAAGGTCATTAATGACCACCTCTGTTTATATATGTCATTCTAATATGCTGATTTAGTGTGAAGACTCTTTGATAAATTGAATGTTTAAAAGAACAGCATTTATTTGAAATAGAAATAATTATAAATGTCTAATTTACTATCACTTTTCATATTTCTTTCTACCAGTTTAATGCTTCCTTACTGAATAAAAGTTTTAATTTCTAATATATATATATATATATATATTACTGACCCCAAAATTCTAAACAGAAGTGATTAGTTTACTTTCCACCAGTGTTTACATCAACTTCAGGCCTGAACTGTAATTTTTGCTACATGTAAATCAGGGAATTAAGCGTCGCAGTCCGGTGACAGGCTGTGAAGAGTTTTTCTACCCACCCTGGAAGAGGAGAATGTTCCGCTGGTTGGTCAGCTTTCCCATCTGCATCCTCTGTCTTTGCTTCGTCTGCTTGGCCATGTTTATCTGCCTGGAACTTCAAGTAGGGATACTCAACTTTTGTTACAAAACTTGCTACAACATGTTATTTCAAATAAAGTCTGCAAAGAAGTTTCAAATATATTTGTCTTCCATATTCAACTGAACATTGTTTCTAGAATTTCTGGATTCATGACTGGTGTCTCTTACAGGAATTTGTCATGGAAACAAAGGAGTTGCCAAGCATATGTAGATTTATTCCAAAAATTCTTCTGGCTATAACTGTTACTGTATGTGATGAAGTGTACAAGAAAATAGCTCTCTGGCTCAATGATATGGGTAAGACTTAAATCAGCTTATAACATAATAACATTTACAACATTGTGTATTTTCATTACACAATATGTGTTACTGAATTTAGCCTGATTGGGAGAAAATTTGGGTCATTAAATTAGCAGCAAACTTGCATTTTTGGTTATTTCACAGCTTGTTTGTTCATTAAAGTTTTTCCCTCAGTGACACCTGTTTGTTCATTTTTCAATTTTAACAGAAAATTACAGACTTCAAAGCACTTATGACAATAATCTTATCCTCAAGACTGTTTTTGTAAGTTTAATGCTTTATTTCATGTATTTATATATACCAGGAGATGCTCAATTTATTATTGTATCAGCATACTGTAAAAACTGAATTTGATGAATTTATAAAGTATTGTGCATATCTGTAATGTTTAAAAATGTTCTGCATTTTAAAGTTTCAGTTCATAAATTCTTACCTCAGCCTTTTCTACATCGGATTTTATCTCAAAGACATGGAGCGGTTAAAAGAGGTAATACACAGATGACAGAATAATGCTAAAGTAACAAGGTTATGAATGAACAAGTCATTCTGTACCCCAGACAAAAAATGACTCTCTTTAATTTACAGATGCTGGCAACGTTGTTGATCTTCCGCCAATTTCTACAAAATATCAAAGAAGTGTTGCAGCCGTATCTCTATGAGCACCATAAATTAGGTGCTCTGAGGACATTATGGGACTTAATTCAAACCATGCTCCTGAACTATAGGCATTTGATAATGCAAAGGATACGACTGACTTGCCAAGCCAGTCTGGATGTGAATAAAAATGGCACACCTCCAGAACAATCGGAGAAGAGAGAGAGAAGGAGTTTAATCGCCAGCTACAGAGTTCTCAAAACAGAGGAAGGGGATGGTGATGCTGGACTAAAGCAAAGGAAGGTCAGCTTCACCGAGAAGGTGGAATACAAAGACAAGGTTGTGGAAGCACAGACCAGCCTACAGGACGATGGCAGTCCTACCCTTGTGGAGGAAGGAACGGATCCATCCTTAATATTTGATATACGTGATGATGACGATGATGATGACAGAGAATTGGATGATTCTCTGAGTAAACCTCAAGGACCCCAGAGAAGAAAGACCAAATCTGCTGGGGAAAACAACAGCTTGGAAAAGAAAATGTCCTGGATGGATCCTCCAGAGGAGACTGAATCTACTGTTTTGACCCAACCGGAGATTGAAAGTTGCATGCTAACTTACGAGGTCTGTGCCTCCTCCACCTAGATCGTTGGTCTGACCAGCTGGTGTCATTGTTAACAATACAAGTTTAGAAATGCTATTTTTCTTACTTGTTTGCTACTTTCTGAACCCAATGTCTGGTGTACTAACTATCAAAAACAAGACCATTTTCTTTTATTTCGACTTGCAGGATACTCTTCAAGATTACCAGGAAATGTTCATACAGTTTGGCTACGTCGTGCTCTTCTCCTCTGCATTTCCTCTGGCAGCCATGTGTGCCCTGATAAACAACATTGTAGAAATCCGAAGCGATGCTTTAAAACTTTGCACAGGCCTCCAGAGACCCTTTGGGCAAAGGGTTGAAAACATTGGACAATGGCAGGTCAGGAGATCCATTCAGAATAATTACTTAATAAATAATTTATAGCGGATTGTATTTTGTGTTTGTTGAACTTGTTCTTTTGCTTTTGTTTGTTCTTAAAATTTGAACAGACCACAATGGAGGCAATGGGTCTGATCGCAATAATTGTGAACTGTTACCTTATTGCCCAGTGTGGACAGCTGCAACGACTCTTCCCCTGGTTGAGCCCTGAGATGGCCATCATCTCTGTCATAGTGCTAGAGGTAAGAGAGAAGTAATATCATTCCATAGAAAAAAAAACTGCAAAAAAAGTTTGTGGTCAGTATGATTTTTTTTTAATTTGTAAGGAGTATTTTTAAATAAGAATATGCTCAACAAGGCTGCATCATATTTGATTAAAAATAGAATAAAAACAGTAATATTGTGAAGTATTTCATTTTAAAATAACTGTTCAGTATATTTTAACACCTAATTTATTCCTGTGATGGCAAAGCTGAATTTTCAGCACATTCCTCAAGTCATCAGTGTCACATGATGCTTGAGAAATTATTATAATATGCTGATTTGCTGCTCAAGGAACATTTCTTCTTATTATTATTATATGTTGTTCTGCTTAATATTTTTGTTAAAACCATGATCAAGTTCAAAAGAACAGGACTTAGAGATATTTTGTAACACTGTAAATGTCTTCTGATAAATTCTTGCTGAATGAAAGTATTAGTATTATCTAGTGTATATATATGTGTATAACAAATCTAAAGCTTGAATAAATTATGAATAAAGTGTAGTAAATTGAATGTGACTCTTTCTCATATGGTTTTCAGCACTTTGCCATTCTGCTCAAATATATAATTCATGTTGCAATTCCTGATATTCCAAACTGGGTGGCAGATGAGATGGCCAAACTTGAATACCAGCGGAGAGAAGCTCTCAAGGTAGCACAGCACATGATGAGCATAGACTAACAATATCCAAAGAATTTTAATGTATAGATATTAATATTTCATGTCATAACCCGTAAATACTAAATAGATTCTACAACTTGGTTTTGTCCAATGAAATTAAAAATAAAACATTAAAATGTCTTTTTAATGGTTCTAACATCACAGTGAGATGAAAAAATCTTGGTTTGTGAAGTTAAATTGGCTTGGTGATTGTTTTTGTATCAGAAACATGAACGGCTCGCTCAACAGCACCAGCAGCAGCAGAAACGGAGGAAGTCTGAAGATGAAGAGGAGCATCAGAAAATGGCAGAGGAATTGGCACGACAAGACAGTGAGCAAGACAAGTCCGATCTGAATGGAGGTGAGGACCATCACCATGAAAAAAGCCCAGGGGCCAAATTCAGCTCTGGAGGAAATAAACTCAAGAGACCCAGCTCCCTTTTAGGCAACAATAATGTAATGAAACTTAAACAGATAATCCCACTTCAGGGTAAATTCACCTCTACCACTTCTCCCACAAGCGGTGAGGCCAAACTTCCAGGTTTTCTAAAGTTCCTCAAATCCCAAGAGTTAAAAAAGGAAGCCGCTGCAGCAGTTGCACAAGCAGCTACACATGGGAGCCACGAGAAAACACAGTCTCCCAGCAAGTCCTTCAATCCAGGCAAACTCTTCAACTTTGGGAAAGAAAATCCATGTACTGGTGCTGGTTCAGAACGGCAAGCGAAACCAGAAGATGCCTCAAGGGCCACTAATGCACAACACACAAATAATGACCAAAACCCTTCATAAGAAGAGCTTCTAGCTGAGGTTGAAAAGAGTGAAAGCTCGGACTTTGGTAATATTCCTTCAAAAAATCAGTGAATGAGATACTATTCAGTTAATATATAGCACTGATTGTACTGCTTAACATTTGCTTAAATGTGATAAAGCAACCATGTAGTAAGTGGAACTGCATGTCAAAAATCATTATATAGATCTCCATATAGTTTACTCACTGAAAGTGGCATGCTAAATCACCTGCATGATAAAATCAGTTTAGGTGGCATGGGCAAGCAAGAAAGGACATTTGAATGAGCACTGTAAATGTATAGAATTTCTATTTTTCTACGCATTATTATTTTTCTTATATGAAACAGTAAATACGACAATCTAAAAATTATGTGTTGTCCTTGCTGATTTTGATCTTATTAGTGGGAACCCATAATGCAATAAAATGGAATTACTGTGAAAAGAAATGTAAAAAATGCTATATCAGACACAATATTCACCAAGTTACTTCACAGCCTGTTTTTTTTACTTTTGTACTATTATCATAATGCAAATTAAATGCACATACAATTGCTTATAAAAATTAACTATGCTAAAATAAAATGTGATACAAAACATGACAAACTTTTTTTATTTGTGTATTGATTTTATTTTTTTTAAACTAGTCAGAACGATCAGAATAGAATCTGATAATGACAAATGTAGTTTTCATTTGTATATTATTTTAGATTTGTTTTTACTTGCCACCTATACTTCCTGTCCCAAATTGATTACTTATATGAAGTATGCTGATGTTGTTTAAAAAAAAGTAAACAGTAAAAAAAAACAGTAAATGCTCTGATCAGAGTGTAACAGTGCATAAAGCAGAACCTTTGACATGAATGTACTCAACTGCTAATATGAAGATGGATAAGATCCATTAAATTGAATTTAAAAAAATAATATTCAATGAAGTCTTTCAGCGCCATTGCCCATTAATTTCTTTAATTTGACAGATATTTTAAATAGAAACCCAAAAGCTCTACTGCCCAGTTGACATTCAACTGAGATTCAATTCAAAGGTAAATCAAAGTAACTGTCCGGTCAGAGTCTCAATGTGTCAGGGATTTTCGTCCTTTGAGCATTCGGCGCAGGATTACTTCAATCCCACCTGGAGTGCTAATTCTTTTGATCCACCCATGGGTCCTTTTTCGTTTGATGTTCTTCGGCTGATATTCTGTCCCACGTTTGACTGTGCGGACTTGTTGATAGTGCCAGAGTTGCTGCTGGAAAACACAGGCTCCCTCTGCTTTGGTGTTCAGGGTTCCTTGCAGGACAGTTTTCTGCTCGGTTCCATTCCTTGGCAGAACCAAGGAACTGATAGAGCGTAGTTGACTGCTGCTGAATATGATAGAGTGAGGGCCATTACTCCTGAAAGTGAATTAGAACATAATGTAAAATATTTACACATGCATGGCATGGACTGTCCATGAGTCCTGAAGACTAAAAGTCTTCCGCCAAACTCAGTGGCAGATTGACAATATACAGGTGAATTTGTACACTGGTGTGACATGCATGACAAATGTAAAATTAAAAGTAATATGAATAAAAACACATTGTCGCTCTTAAAAGGAAAGAGATTTAGCATTTATTGTAAAGTAACTATATCATTACACTCGTGTATTGTTTTTCACCGTATTTTTGTGTTAGCTATGTTTAGTTGTGGTTTTGCAATATATTCCAATTAGATTAATGCCATTAATATTTTATTGGGTCTATGGCAAAGCTATTATTGATGTGAGTTTTTCGCTAACGCTGGTGGTTAAATTCACAATCAAAGAAATGTTCAGCAAACTAATTTAACATTTTTTTTTTTAATAAAGGAGCGATGCCACATACCAACACAAACTCTGAGCCCCCGAAAAGCGCAAAAATGTTGTTCGTAACGTGTTCATTTCGGCTACTGCTTCCCTCCATCAATATCACACCAAAGTCATCACACGCCTTGCCCTTGCGTCTCTTCTTCTTCTTCTTCTTGTACGATTTTATGGCGGTTGACAAGCCAACTTATGGTGTATTACCGCCACCAACTGGACTGGAGTGTGAAGCATTAACGGGAAAGAGGGAAAAAGGAACCCCAAAAAAAACAAAAAAACCCAATTCCATAAATAAATAAAACAACCGGGTTGCCAAGTTGTCACAGTAAAATGCTTATATTCTCCCTAGAAAGAAGAAATGAGGGAAATGCTTTAGAAAGTGCGAGTACAAACCATCTGTAATGTTGTTTTTAAAATCATTAATAAAATATCTATGTATTTCTGTGTGAAAATAAAAACAGTGGGGTTCGTCTACAGGTGGAAAAAAGTTAATTGCTAACTGCATTGCTTAAGTGTTTTACGCAGGACTTGGCAACACGATCCTCCAGCGTGGTTTACAATAGCTTGTACCTGACTACAGATGTCTTGCAGAGTCCATATACATATTGTCGAAGGTGCTTATGTTTTTCCATGTGCTCTTGGTGTTGTGTGGCAGTAACGCTCCAAATTTATTTTAAGGCCAAGGCTGCATGTTTTTAAGATGTGTTTATTATGATTATGGGACATGTATACTAGCTAAATATAATAAATAATATAGATGTAAACTGTGCATCACCAGCTCAATTATAACAACATTTATTTCAGATGTGCAAAGACAACTACCCAGCATAGAATGCCCTTTTACATTTATCCAATAATTCATAGTTAATTTCAATTTTCGTAAACTTATAGGCATTTCTCCCAACTCCAGCGTCTCTTCTTCTGGTGCACGACTGGCAGGAATTTTTCAAATCTCACTACTGCCCCCTTGAAGTCAAACTCGGAATAACATAAGCGCAGCATATGCGTTTTATTTACTTATTTTTATTACAAAAACAAAAACTGTTGGTAATGTATCCATGCATGGATGCTTTACAGAAATACGGTGTACTAAACCCTTAGTGAACTTTAAAACGATTCTGCGGTTGGGGAGTGAACTCACTGGTTTTGAGCGCTGCGCAGCCGGAAGCGGAAGTGTGTGTGTGTGTGTGTGTGTGTGTTCAGTAAACGTTCTGCTAGCTTCACGAACCACCACGCAAATTCTGCAGCCAACTGTCGCTTAATTATTTGTACAAACCTCTGAGGTACAGCAATTTCAGCAGCCAAGATGTTCAACAGAATGACAAGTTTATGGATGGGTGATGTAAGAAATGGTTTTTTGTTAACTTTTCTTCGATAACTCGGCGAGTAAGTTATGTAGATTAGAAAGCAGCAGCATGTGGGTTCGGCTCGATGTTGCGCAAGCACGGCCAACAGGCCACTCAAATACTCAATAAACTGGAGAAATAAATGCTGAATGTACACCGAATTAAAATAATATTCTAGCACATTTGTAAACACAGTGCTAATTAACGGTAGTTTTTTTTTTTTCAAGTTTATTGTCGACAGGCCTCATATTTGCATATGTGCTTTTGTGTCGTAGTGTAAATAATGGGACAAACTACATAATCGTGTTATGATTTCGAGTTGGGCAACTAAACCGGGTGTAGTGTACTAAACTGTACGTGAAGTCAACTTGTCTACGTCACAGACGCCCGCGCTGTAACCGGGCACGTGACGCAGAACTCTGAACTTTCCTTTTCTCTGCTTGCTTCTGTAAATCATTAACATGGTGTTTGTTTAAAATATGCTGACAGGCCATTAATCCCACTATTTGTTTTACAGTTAGACCCATACATGGATGAAAACTTCATTAAGCAAGCTTTCAGCACTATGGGAGAGACTGCATACGGTGTCAAAATAATTACACATCGAGTTACCGGGTAAGATTACATCTCTAAATAAAGTGCAGAAGCTGGCTTCCAGAAGTAAAAAGCCCATCAAGCAGATACTTTGTTTTTAATTCTTTAAAGACAAGCCTGCTGTGAGGTTGTTAACCTTTTCTTTTAATATTAGTTTTTAACAGCAGTATTCCGGTGAAAAACTACATTACCCATAAATCTCCACCAATCAGAGAATCTCAATAAGCAAATCATGCCAAAAGAGCTTTTTAGTACCCACATACTCCCATGAAGCATTGCGTTTTTTGCAATAAACATAAAATATATTGTTTCCCTATATAATCAACATCTTTAAATGAATAGTTTTATATTTCTCGATCGTTTTTCATTTTATTGTCATTCACAATGCTTCATGGGATTGTAGTTCATTCCCTCATTAAAGCTAATAAGTATGCAGCCTTGTACCTTTGTCTTTTTGCCTGATTTTCAAATACAAATTTTTGCTTCAAATCGAAGTTTGTCATGCATTGATTAATCTCATAGCTGGTTGGTTTGGTTCATGGCTTATAAGATGAGCCAGGTTTTGTCTTTTGTGTGAGTTTGTTGACAGAAATCATTGAATATTCTCTTCTGTGTTTCCTCAGAGGCTCGGCTGGATACTGTTTTGTGGAGCTGGCAGATGAGGCCAGTGTTGACCGTTGTGTGCAGAGGCTTAATGGGAAGCTGGTTCCAGGATCGAATCCGGTAAGATGCCAAACTTGCACCCATTAAATTGTGTAGTTTTGGCATCTGTATTTGATTTCAGTACATTCATATATATATATATATATATATATATTATAGGAAGGTATAACCAGCATGGCCCCCACCTGATATGAGACATTTCAGTTATTACTCCAGATATTAATAGTGATGGGCAAGTTACAGAGCTCAATTTCTTCCCTAAGGAAGGTGGTTGAGGGTGTTTTTAAAATGACTTTGTTTGAAGCTGGTGAATAAACTCTGTTAGGAACTAGCTGACGAATGGGATAAAGCCAGTACTGATTGGTGGAGGTATGTGGAAATAACAGCTTCCTTACTCAAATAATATAACTCTATTTGTCAGCGAATTGTCTCCATACTACAGGCAAAGTGTCATTTGATTTGCTCAGTGGTTGTATTTTGTTTGCATTTCAGCCCAGGAAGTTCAAGCTAAACTACGCAACATATGGGAAAAGGCCAGAGCCTGGGTAAGAAGACCATGTCCAGAAAACCATTTTAGTTGCTGATCTCTTGTTGAGAAACCAAAGAGAAAGTAGCTGCTTTTTTGTAGTTAAATATGACATTTTTAGTTGTGGTGGTTTCTTTCACTTTACATAGCTCACTTTCTTCCTCAGCCCAGAATTTTCTGTCTTTGTTGGAGATCTCACGTCAGATGTGGAAGACTACCAGCTTCATCAGTTCTTTCTGAAAAAATTCCCTTCATGCAAAGGAGCCAAAGTTGTCACTGATCCTTATGGGAACTCCAGGTATGAAATGTTTCAGCCGCCAACTCTGTGCTGCATAACCTTGCTTGGCTTTCTCTGACAGTTTGATCACCTGAGGTTGACCACAGATGAACTAGATGAGGTCTCCTTTACCTTTTATTTTATATTTTTTTAAGAGCTTATTTTCAGTCGATACTCTTTACCCTCCCTCTCCTAAAAAGGGCCAGACAATACATGGATGTGATTTGCCGTTGTTACAAATCTGCTAAAACTATTGTTTTCCCCATATAGGGTAAGCAAGAGCAACTCACAATTGAAGTGATGCTACTTCATGTTAAAAGTAAAAGAGAAGTTTCAGTTCTACCATCAAATTAATTATTACTTTCTGAATACATATTGAAATAAGCATATACTGCATGATGAGGCGCATGAAGAGTGAGGGAGCAGTTGCTGATGATCTAGTTTTTTCAAATGTACAGGGGTTATGGCTTTGTGAAGTTTAGCGACGAGAACGAACAGAAGAAAGCCCTCGAGGAGTTTCAGAACGCATCAGGCCTGGGAGGAAAACCCATCAGGATAAGCATTGCCGTCAACAAAGGGTACCTTTCATTTGAATTTTATTTTTGTTATTGCTACTTAAGTTTTATATGGTCAATGAGACTTAGTCCTGATAAGTAAACTCTAACCTCACAAATCCACATGAAATCTCACCATATTCTTTCTTTTTTCATTTTAGCAATAAACCAAGCAGTTACCACAACCAGAATAACAGCTACAACACCAACTATCAACAGCAGTATTATCAACAGCCCTACAACAATTACTATCCTCAGTGGGGTTATGATCAGTACAGCAGTTATAACTACGGCTATAACCCATATGCTACCCCCCCTCCAGGGCCACATGGAATGATGGGACCACCCCCACCCATGGGGATGCCCCCCATGGCCCCTGACATGCAGGGATCCACAGAGGTATTTTAATAGTGATTGATGAAGATAAGTAGTGTTTTTTAAATATAAATCCAAACCATTTTTATTCTGGAATTGACCTTTTTTGTATTGCTTCAGCAGTCACATGATGGCACTGAGGATGTTGAGGACCCAGCTGAAGGTAATATTTCGTTACATTTAATTTGACTGTTTAATTGACCAAATTGTTGATGAGAGCGAGTTCACACATCAGTAATTACTCACCATCTTCTTCTCCCTCAGACCCAAACCCACAGGTGGATGTGGATACATTAAATAGGCAATACATGGAGTGCAGTGAGGAGCTGTACGATTCGCTCATGGATTGCCACTGGCAGCCATTGGACTGTGTCACATCTGAAATTCCTATGATGAACGGTTCCTGACTCTGAACCAATCACCGTCCAGGATTATTATACTTTGTGAAGGAACATGCCTTTTTATAATGATCTGAGAAAGTTTTTCAGAGAATGTTTTTTCTCCTTTTCAGCCTTTTATTTGGAGCTTCATTCGAACAGGAACGATGCTTTCTTCGTGTGTGTCCATCACCTTTTTTCTTTTTTTTCAAAGTTAGGTAGTTATGGTTTTGTTGAACAGGTTTTTTAAAGATGGATGGAAAGAATCTTCTTCAGTACTAATGTAATTTTTAATCAGGAGTTATTCCTACTCTTGCCTTATTAAACTTTTCCATTAGAAATTTGAAGCATGCCTTTTTGTGTATCCAAATAAGCGTCTCTTATATACACCCCTTTTTTGTCTGTTGTGAGGCCACTGATGGTTTTTCATTTGTGAAAGCTTTGTTCAAGAGATGGTTCTTGTTTAGAGATGTTTGAAAAATGAGACAACTGCATAAAAATGTATACCACACCACACTGACCCAGGATTATATTCTGTCTTTAAATTACATATGCATTTGGGCATAAATGAATCACAAGTTTCTTATTTAAGGCTGAGCTTTCCAGAAATTCTGTGAGTATTTTTGTAATAAAAAACTAATTGGGAAGAACCTAATAAATCAATATGAGGTCTCATTTGTGTCTTCATTTGTTATATAATCACGGTTTTATGTTTGAAACCAGTTTTGTATTAATGTTAAAACTTCCCAAAGATATTTAAACTTGAACCTGACACATTTTGAAATCATTAAACATATAGTTCACCCTAAAATGGAAATTCACAATTTACTCAACCTCATGTTGTTCCAAACCTGTATGGCATTCTTTCCTCTGTGGAACACAAAAGAATTTAGAAAGTCAGTGACATACAAACAACTGAAAATCGTACAAAACGTCATACAGGTATGAATGAAATTTTTAGGTGAGCTATCCCTTGAAGAGTGTTCTCGACCATGATATTACATTTTTCATTTTCAGGGTCTCTGTGAGAATTTAGTAAGCATGCATGAAGGAACAATATAAAGACCAGCAATTTTGATAATTTATCAAATGTACATGCTGTACTGGCAGAGACACAGGATATTCTGTGAGTTTCAATGGTACACTGCAGCACCACTACATGTAATTAGTCCAAATTCTGCTCAAGTTTTCTCTAGTTGATCTCATTAGCATTAGTTTCACACAGTGCCTCAGATGTCTGTGTCTGGTTGCTCTGTAGACAAAACTCCCACCCCTGGCCTCCCAGGGCAGTACCAACTAGGTCCAAGTCGGTACCAGCCCTGATACAACACTCTCCAGCTCAAACAACCCAGGGCACCTCCCAAAAGCTGAGTAGGAAACTGGGGGAAGTAAGCCAGCAGGCAGAGCAGCAGGAACACCCAGAGACTCAACAGCAGGACGCAGAACAGGAAGAGGATACGCAGCGGGCCTCCAGAGGGTCCACCCAGGCTCAGGTAGGGCCCAAACACTGCAGTCTCCTCAGCTAGAAGCAGGCAGCACAAACACAGTAGGAGGGCATCTTCAGATACTTCATAGCCACGCCACAACATACCAGAGCGGACACAGGCCTCCTTTGTTTCATCTTCTCGTAAAAGCAGTAAAGGTTGATCTCCATTGGTCCCTGAAGCCAAGTCAAGAGTGGAACTGAGGGGCTCATAGCAGCTCCCGGTGGCATTTTCCAACAGACAAAGCAGTTTGCGGAAGCCCAGCCACAGTCCACCTGCCACAGCTAGCCGAGAAAGGTGTCGCAGGGAAAGTGTGAGAGAGCGACGAACTGAGAAAGACAGGACGAAGACAAAAGAGCCAACAAAGATGCAGGTCCAGCCCCAACCTGAGCGCAGGAAGACCCTAAAAATGAATGGTGAATGACATATTGCTGTATTAATATTGAGCACAGTGTTTTGTATCCTATATTCTTTTTGCACTCATTTGCAAGAATACTGTGTTTGCATCCAAATATGCATACTTTCCTTACTATATTGAGGTGAAAACCACCAGTATGTAAAAAGAGTAGCATGTCCAGTTTTACAGTATTCATAAAACAGTAGGTGTATCCGGATGACCTACTACTTCTGGCAAGATTCTGAAATGCACCATCGGTGGACACTTTACTATTCCATGAGGTCAAAGATGATGATTTGTAGATCACATGATGAATGGATGTCTGGCCCTGTGAATCACTATTGATCTAATTATCAAATTAGATAACCACGGGTTATCAAACCTGTCCTGGAGGCCCCTCTCAGCACTGCAATGATCTACTTTGTGAGAAAAGCCCTACATACATTCTATAACTGACCTCTTAACCCTCTGGTATTGTTCGAAAAAATATATATATTTTTTTTTTTAAATCGCTACTTTATCGGATGACCTATGTGACCACAAAAAAAATAAAATAAAAAAAAGTGTGGACTTGATTTGAAAAAGCTAAATGGTCGTTAAAAAATATAGTCACACTTGTGTTTTTCATGGTCAAAAATGACCGCCATTGGAAACGAATGGGAAATAAGCAAAAATACAGAGATTTTTTTGTGTGTACAATCTACAAATCATTCACGTTGCAGAAAAAAAGTGCACAGCATTGAAGGGGTGACACTCTAAAATATCAAGAGTGCAAAAAATTAAGTATTTATGTCTAAAAACAACTAGAGAATTTATAAGCCTTTTATACAGAGCTCTGTAGGAATCTAGTGGCTAAACCATAGAATTTCAGATGTTTTTCTTTTTTTTACTCCCACCAAATGGAACTAATCTGCCTTCAAAAATTGGATTTTAAAGTCATTGTCTCTATTTTAACATGAAATACTGCCATAATTGAAAAGTAGTAGAAAAATATTAGAACATTGTTTTTGTATTAGTTTCAATGGGAAAAAAATTATCATAAATATTAAATAGTACCATGAAATTCTCTCAAAATACAAAATAAAAAAATATTATCGAACAAAAATATATTACATTGATTTCACTGAAAATAAAAAAAAAGTTTCATTTCAGGTGTCCGCAAACAACACAAGTGTGACTCCCAAATGAACAATACCAGAGCGTTAATGGTGAAAAAGTTATTACTCAAAATTAAATTCAGACATAATACTCTTTTCACATACTGTTTTTCGCCTACTATATTGTAGGAAAGTAGGCATATTTGGATGCACCCTCAATCTTTATGAGTGAGTCATTGTATCATTCACTCAACTGATTAATTCAAAAACACTGATTTATTCAGGAACGCTATAAAAACTGAATCAGGTTAGACGCCATCGTGAATTTAACATGGATGAAAACGACACTGTGAGGGATAGACTTTACAATGGCATGCACTGTATAAAGGCCTAGATGACATCATTTTCACAACGCACAACTTTCAAAACTGGTTTATGGAGTTTTTGTCTACTAAAAGTTTATTCCGGAAAGACGTTTTGTCAGCTGAACAACTGGTATGTTGTTAAACAACAGTACACAATCCACTGAATGCACTGTCTATACCTTGTGATAACCTGTAGCATGAGGCCGCGAAACAACAGCACTGGTGTGGTATTACTTGATTGAATATTCATTTGCACAGATTTGCATTTTTGCGGCTTACCTGTAGAGAAAATGCGTCCTCTTTGCAAAGACACTATAACGGGAAACCCATAGGTTCAGGAGGGGCCCAAATAAAAGCAATGCTGACAGCAACAAATGAAAATGACGTCGAAATGATGCGTTGCCAAGAAGTCCAGCTGCCAGGTCAGTAATGACCACAAGGACAGAGTTTAGAAACATTTGTATTGTTTCCTTAACCATACCAGTGAACTTCAGATAATATGGATTGGTTGTTCTTAAAGTCCAGTTTCTTTCAGAATCCAACAAAAACTTCCTCAGTGACAGCTGCAATGTGTTGTAAAATTCGCCTGATGTAAATGTTAATAAAAACAAACACAATTTATGTAAGCTTGTCCAGTGATTAACTGTTTGAAAAAGGATTATCTCATTCACTGGAATCACTTTTCTGGCAATGTATGTTGTAAATATGCTTCTGTAATCTGTACATCTGTCACATATACTGCTGCATTTAATCCAGGTATACAAATGGCATGTGCTACTTTAGTAGTTTCCTCTTCTTACACTCTGTGTCCTTTAACGTTCAAGAGATTTTCATGGCCTAGCTCTCCTATCTGTATCTTTCCGGGATCTGCACTCCCCGCTTTATGTTCTTGCAGCCAACAACTTCCGTTTACTCCTTGCATCCAAGAGAAAGAAAATCCTGTTCATTCCTGATTTCCATGTTCTTTGTATCCGTGGGACTCTTTCATTTCTCTAGCAGCACCACTGCTCTAACAGAGGGTCTCTTGCACCTTTCACATGGCCCACTCGCTCCCCACCCCCTCAGAACAGAAAAAGAAATGTTGTCGCCTTCTGTATGTTGGTGTTGGCGGGTGTCATGTTGCAATTAGACAGTTCTGTGTGAAAACGCCTTGTAACCAAATGATTGCTGCTCAAAAAAACTGGACAAAAATGACAAATGTGCATGAATGTTCACAACAGCTAATATGAATTTCATTAACTCTTTAAACCTCTTGATTATGACACATTTTTGGTTCTCTTTTCAGTGGATGAGCAGAAAGTAGTGCTCTTAAAATGTCAGTGGTTCACTGCTGTAGTTACACGCACAGTTACTGGGGTGCTTTTCAATTCAGCCATATTTAGCCTAACCTTTGTACTGTATCTTCATTCCTCTCTGCTGCTTTCTCCATTCTTAGATTCAGCTGTTGGTGCTGCCTGTCTCTGTCGATCACTGAGACCCTCTATGGTCTCCACTGTCTGCACCAACTACATTATCTTTTCAAACACCCATCTGCTCTTTCTCCCTGCTGTCTTTAATTAGCTCCATATTAAGATAAATATAGTGTCTTTGGTATGTGTTCTATGAGCATGTAATGTGTTCGTGGTGAAGTATTCCTGTGAATAAATGTATCCCTGTCCTATTGTTCTAGTTCTAAAAGGAAAGGCACGTCTATAAATCCTCAGTTAAAGGGGTTAATGTGATCATATAGTATTTTTAGTTCATGTTTAGATGAAGATTGTGGAACTTAAAAGGAATTATTAAATGTATTAAAAGGAAAAGCAACCTATAGGTCTAGACCTTAGTCAGGTTAGACGCCATAATTTAATTTTACTTGAATGAAAACGAGGCTGTGAGGGATAGATGGCTACTGAAAATCACTTCTAAAGATGTTTCATCAGACAAACAATCAGCATGTTGTTACGATTCATTTAACGAGCTGTGTCTCTCAAGTCTTGATGTCATTCCCGTTCAAATTAAAAATGTCGCTACCCTGACTAAATCTGCAGTTATTCAAAGCTCACACCATTATGATGTAAATACATGCAGTTTTATGTCCATACAATTATGAACATGTTTATGACCCCTTTAATAATGCATTAACTACAAAACTTCAACCTGATGATCACTTGACATCATTATGTAGCTTATTGATATCTGTATGATGTAATAAAACATTCTTGGCTAGAATATCACAGTGTTTATTAAAAGGTTTGGACAAACATTGTTTCAGTATATTAGTGAGGACATTGCATAGACTTCCATTGATTTTATATCAAGTTAATGATATTTTCTATCCCCTAACCCAAACCCGACCCCTTAACCTACTCATCACAGAAACATGTACAATACACTATATTTTGTCCTATTTATAAGCCTTTTTAACTAGTGAGGACCGCTAAAATGTCCTCACTATGGGTTGTCATATTTCAATATAAGTGAGGACATTTGGCTCTCACAAGTTAAACACACACACACACACACACACACACACACACACACACACACACACACACACACACACACACA
>NW_015558606.1:2410-37155 GCF_001515605.1 Sinocyclocheilus anshuiensis | reverse complement strand
ACACATGTTGTGTTTCCATGTTTTATGGGGACATTCCATAGGCGTAATGGTTTTTATACTGTACAAACTATATTCTATTGCCCTACACCAACCCTACACCTAAACCTACCCCTTACAGGAAACTTTGTGCATTTTTACTTTCTCAAAAAAACTAATTCTGTATGATGTATAAGCTTGTTTCCTCATGGGGACCTCAAAAATGTCCCCACAAGGTCAAAATTTACTAGTATTACTATCCTTGTGGGGACATTTGGTCCCCATAACGTGATAAATACCAGGTACACACACACACACACACTTTTTTGTATGACAGATTTACTGCAGTGAAGCTGTGCTCACTGAGTCATGGCTACCCATTATACACAGTAGCCCCTCACTGCAGAACAAAGATCCAGAGGGCAGGGTTGGATCCACATCTAGGGCATGGAGATGGTAGGTTTAGGGGTGGAGATGGGTGGGTTTAGGGATCAGGGGTGGAGACGGGTAGGTTTAGGTATATGGTGGGAGGAGTTGGATCTGGATCCAACCTCGCCCCCTGGATCTTGTGTTCTGCAGTGAGGACCATCTCATTATAAAGCTTGTGTTCAGTGGGTACGGCTGTTTACCAAAAGGGGGCGCTTCAAAGACGTTTAAAAAAATAGCTCTCTTCAAATGGTATCTTATCCAGTGACTCCCCCTGGTGCTTGAATTGAGGTTTCATGGGGATCCTGTTAAATTTGTAAAATTGCACTTTATAAAAGCAGAATGTCTTTCAAGAAAAGTTATAGGATATGTTTGTTTCAATAGGATAATTTATCAAATGAATTTACTTTCTGCATTTAACTGCATGCCTTATTTCTTTTGGGTTACACCGAGATATATAAACCAAAAGGTTATAATGAGCTAGAAAAACACTAAATCCTAAATATAATCATTATTTCATGGTTTAAACTGATTTATTATTCTTTTTTTTCAGACTGTTCTAAGGCTGGAAATGCTATGTACAAATAATAATTCCTATAGGAATACACCCCAGGCGTGCACTGACTTAAAATGGGCTCTTGGGAATGACTGGAGTCACAGTGTCATTCTCATAGAATGCAAAGCATGTCTGCGGTTTATCAGCTGTCTTTATGTTTTTAAATAGCCACACAATAGTACCTTTAAAACATCCTGTGGCTCTACGGTATGAAACAACTAATCAAAAATTCTAATGCTCATAAATTACCAATTATAGACACATTAAAAATGAATTTTACCTTCATTGCCTTTGTATCATATTCTTAGCCTGTGAATTTTTATAATCAATACTCAGGCAACATTTGCATCATTACAATAATAGTTCTAATTGGCCTGTTTTCATAGTAAATGCTCCACAGTTGATCACTATTTACGTTGCAAATCTCCAGGCTTATATCGTTAACTGGATGACTGGAGGCCATTTTGCTTCATAACTGCAACTATCCTTTTAATAGTTCCTTAAGATACCCAGATAAAATGTGCTGTCTGCTCTCTTGACTGAAGAGCACAGTCATCTCTGGCACTTATCATTAATCCTCTGCTAAAGCTTTGATTGACATCCAGGGCAGCTGCACGACTGGGTGTGCTTCGTCCCGCCACTGGGCTGAATTAACTGCTAAATCCATCCAGTACAGAGATGATATAGACGGAATGACATGCATCATGCCCAGCATCATACAATCAGTCACGAGGCACTTAAAGGCATTGCCTCAAATACTAAACTTTCGAGATGAAAGGATCATATTAAAGAGATGTTTTAATTTGGTTCATTAAAAAATAGTATTGACAATCCTGAATCAAAGCTAAATAAATCTGGGTTGCACTAAGGTCACTTCTATTATATTAGTAGGCTATATGTAACGTATATTAGTATATGTTTAAAAGAGTAACAAATTGAGTATATATTTGGTGTGTCTACCTCACCGCTAAAAGTTCTTGACCTCAGATGCCACTTTTCATTACTTGATGTATTTCTTTTGACATTCACACTATTCAAGCGCTTTAACATAACATTGTTATGACAACCTGTTATCCTGTTACTTTTTGTTTCGAAATAAATATTAGTACTGTTCGACAGCCATATATTAGTAGTCTATTGTGTCTGTGTGCTGTTCAAGGAATGGTGTGACTGTGAGACCTCTCAGGAATGAAGAATGCAGAATACTCCTATGGCTAATAGCCACCAAATGTATGTTACATCTAGCACCTAGTTATCCCCTGCTTAATGCTGTCAGAAACCTTTTAAATAACTACTTTTATCACAGCTGTCTCTTGTTGAAGCCAGAATGATAGATGTGCTTGCATGTTATGACTCCTTTTAAGAAAACATAGGTAGGCCTCTTTTTTCTATCTCGTTTGAGTAAAACTTAAGGTTGAATAGATTAACATTAGATATACTAATTTAATATAACTAATAATGAACAATAATTTTACAGCATTACGTTTTATAATGATTTATTAATTACTATATATTAATTACTATTTCATCAATGAACTGACTTTAGCTGATAAACTGATTGTTTACTATTGTTCTCTTTCATTATCGACAAACTATTTTCCTGTTTGACACTGTAAAGCTGCTTTGACACAATTAGTATTGTATAAAGTGCTATACAAATAAAGGTGACTTGACTTGACTATAGTGATGTATTATATTTAATATCTTAATATTTTAATTTCTACATATACTAATACATTTATAACATTGAAACTAACAAGTATATTCATAAATTATAGAAAATTAAAAAAACATACAAAAAGGTTTAAAAATGCTTTAACCTTATTGTAAAGGTTATTCAGTTTTTAAATGTTTAAAGATGAATATTAAAACATTACCTGCTTAAGAGTCAGTTCAGAGGGATGTCCAGTATTGGTTAAATATCTGTATATAAAATATAATCACAGTTGACAGATCCAACCCCCAGTTTGCTGAGTTTAGCCATAATAAACGTCATTACCTCTGCTCTGCAGTGACAGGAACATGACAAGGTGTTGAAAAGTGTCTCTGGTGAACATACCAAGTTGGCTGGGAATCTGCTGCAATAGTGACGTCTCCTGATAATCTCTGCTAACAAGAATCATCAGCACCCCTGCCTGCCACCATATCCCTGGATGCTATACCATAGCCTCTGATAAAGCTTTTCTATTTCAAAATTCACATCTTTTCCAGTATCAGTACAAAACAATGCAAAGGCGATGTTATTGCTATAGGATGCTGAATTTTGTCAAGTCAAAAACAGAATCTTAGACCATCTTAAAGAAACTGGGTGATTGCTTTATCATTCAAAAAAGTTTGGAGTAAGATTTGTTGTTGTTGTTGTTGTTTTAAAGTATCTTATGATCACCAGGGCATTTATCATATTTGATCAGAAGTACAGTAAAACAATATTGTGAAATATTATAAAAAAAATGTATAAAACTCTTTTCTATTATTTTTTTTAAATGTAATTCATTCCTTTGATAACGAAGCTGAATTTTACTCCAGTTTTCAGTGTCACATGATCCTTTAGAAATGATTTTAATATGCTGATTTGGTGCTCATGTAACATTTCATAATGTTATAAATGTTGAAAACAGTTGTGCTGCTTGATTTCATTTTCAGGATTCTTTGATTAATAGAAAGTTTAAAAAAGCACTCATTTGAAATAGATATCTTTTGTAACATTATAAATGTCTTGAGAAGTATTATGACTATGTATAGTGTCATCATTTACTCACCCTCTTTTCGTTCAAAATCTGTATGACTGACTTTTTTTCTGCAGAACACACAAAAAAGATATTAGATGTCATTCTAAATTAACTTCCTGTGTGGCCAATTCACTTTATCTTTTATCTCATATAATGAAAATAATTTTGCACAGTCCTGCTGTGTAGTACCATAAAATGTTAAGTAATTTGGCATATTATAGCTTTTGCTCCATTGCACTGCAAATGTGACCTTGGATAGTTTGCTGTGCGCTTGAATGTGTCCACGTGAGCTTGAGTTCTCTGGAGTACGGCAGTCTAAAGCTGATGCTGGGCCTGTGCAGCTGACAGGGTGGGGCACAAGAGGGGAGGGATGGAAACTAAAGGACTAAAGCACTTGGCTTGATTTAACCGCAGTATCAGCAAAGTGGACGCTGCCCTGAAGAAAGGCCAGACCCCTACACCTTTGAAACACAGTGTTCTGGTCTGGACCACTGAAAACTACAGATAAGCGAGGGGCCTAGATAAATAAATGTGTGAGTGATAGGTGAAGGGCCAAAGAATCAGGGATGGAGAATATGTATTCCTGTGACTCACATGAAAGATATTCAGCATTCCTGGCCATCAGCCCGAACTCTCACAATGGTGCTCGTCTAAGTGCCAGGGCACCTAAAGATTGGCTTGTTTTAGTGTGTTTGATGTGCTTACGCCAGGAGGGGGGCTCGCAGGTCACCTGTCCTTGGCCTTATAGGGTTAGGGCAATCGAGGTTATAAATCCCATCTCTGCTATTGTGCTGAATCTCGCCATACTGTCCATCGGTCCTAGTGGGTTTTCGTGTGAGCGTTCTTTCCTAGAACTATGTGTATTGTGCTATTGCTGTAATGTTTTGATGTTATATTTATCATTACATATAGTTTCTGGGTATATTTTTCTCTGTATTTTAGGTGGAATCACAAACACCTGGAGCCTCCATTAGCATCTGCTGTCTGTCAATAACCGTGGTAATTTATGTTGATGATGCAAGCATTTGTTAAGATTGAAAATGACTTAAACTGCATTCTAACAAGTTCTTGTTTTTTTACAATTGAAGGTTAACTATGGGTGATGCTGAAATGGCAGTTTTTGGGGCCGCAGCCCCTTACCTGCGGAAGTCTGATAAGGAGCGTCTAGAGGCACAAACTAAACTCTTCGACTTAAAGAAGGAATGCTTTGTGATGGATCCAGTGGAGGAGTTTGTTAAAGCCACCGTCATAAATCGAGAGGGTGACAAAGTCACTGTGGAGACACAGGGAGGGAAGGTCAGTGGAAAAACGAACACAATTTTCCATCTGTTATGAACTTGTGAAAAAAGTAAACACCAAAGCTTCTGTGAATGTTTGATCAGCCACTACATAATTTTGATATTGCGATATGATCCGAGATCATTGCTGATATGAACTCCTTTTACATAGATATATAAAACATATAATATATGGTTGCATTTTTAAGGAGTCTTCAATTCTCAAGTTCTCAAAATAGGCATTGAACAGATGAACAATATTTATGCTGAACATTGTACAGTTAAGTAAAGAATCATCTAAACCAAATTTTTTGACAAACCTTGTTGTTGGCTAAACCCACATCATCATCATGTTATTTGAAGAAAAAAAAACATTATCAAAGATCAAATGTATAATTTTATACATTTATGTTTTCAAAAATATACATTTTAATTTAATTAAATTTGCCATTGATATTTCCATCACAATTTCACAGTCCTCTTCCAGTTCTCTTGGGGTTTTCAATTTTCCTTTATTTGTACAGAATGTCACTGTCAAAGAGAGTGAAATTCTGCAACAGAATCCTCCCAAATTTGATAAAATTGAAGACATGGCCATGCTGACTTTTCTCCATGAGCCAGCTGTGCTGTATAACCTCAAAGAACGCTATGCAGCATGGATGATCTATGTGAGTATACAGGAGTCTCAGCTGCTTCTTTGAAACCAAACCTTTACTTTTATTTGAAAATTCTACTACCTTTCCTGTTATACAGACCTACTCCGGGCTGTTCTGTGTCACTGTCAACCCTTACAAGTGGCTGCCGGTGTACAATAAGGAGGTGGTTGTAGCCTATAGAGGGAAGAAGAGGAGTGAAGCTCCTCCGCATATCTATTCCATCTCTGATAACGCCTACCAGTACATGTTGGCAGGTGATACTCACAAAAATAACCAAAACCAAACAAAAATGATAAAATACACAAATCTTGAAATAAGCACCAATAAAACCAAAACCAAACATCTATATTTCTGTTATTCTGTCCTTGTACAGACAGAGAAAACCAGTCTATTCTTATCACGTAAGTGACAAAACACAGAGCATACAAAAACACTATATTACTACTTTTGTTAGAGTACAAAGAAGTCTTTGTACTTCTGTTTATATGAGTAACTTTGCATAGATACAGTAATCTTTTGGCAATTTATTAAAGGGATAGTTTACTCAAAAATGAAAATTGTGTAATTTACTCATCTACTTGTCACTAAAACCCATATGGCTACTACTTCTACAAAGACATCTTGTAGAACGTCTAGGCTTCTTTTGTCCATACAATGAAAGTGGACTCTAAAAGTGTTTACTATATCACAAAGGATTTGTGAAAAATAAAATGGACCTCTACACCCTGCAAATTCAGAACACGCAATCATTCAGGACGCTGAGATATGGACATTGTGGTCATGTCATCCATTTCTCATGATAATACTGTTTTTATGACTTTAGTGGAGAGTCTGGAGCTGGGAAGACTGTGAACACTAAAAGAGTCATTCAGTACTTTGCCAGCATTGCAGCAAGTGGGGGGAAGAAGGACCTATCTGCTCAGAACAAGGTTCCACTTTAATGAAGGGACAAATATAGATCTGTTGACAAAGCTTTTAATGCAAACTGTTTTAAATATGTTTCACCTTGTTTTGTGGTTTGATCTTCTCATCTAGGGAAGCCTGGAGGATCAAATCATCCAGGCTAACCCTGCCTTGGAGGCTTTTGGTAATGCTAAGACCATCAGAAATGACAACTCCTCAAGATTTGTAAGTGAATGTGCACTAAATCAAAATAGCAGAGCATAGTCAATTTTATGCAACATGGTGTAAGATGGCTCTTCTACATATTTTTATAGGGAAAATTTATTCGAATTCACTTTGATACAAGGGGGAAACTGGCATCTGCTGACATTGAAACATGTATGTCTTTGCTATCTTTTCACAAACAATCTTATTTTTTATTAAGTGAAAATGTAAATGATATATTAATGTGTACTACTTCTACATTAAAATACTACGTTCTTTCTATCTGTATAGATCTCCTGGAGAAGTCCCGTGTGACCTTTCAGTTAAAGGCTGAGAGAGACTATCACATCTTCTATCAAATCTTATCCAACAAAAAACCTGAGATCCTTGGTGAGCAAATTAAGCAACCTCATACTCAATCAATTCAAAACATAGATAGACTTGTAATCTTTTACTCTCTCACTTCTACTGAAACTGTATAAACAGAGATGTTACTAGTGACAGCAAACCCCTATGACTACGCATTCATCTCTCAGGGAGAGACCACAGTTCTTTCCATTGATGATACTGAGGAGTTATTGGCAACCGATGTGAGTATATTGTCATTAGATTTGGTTAAAAACCATGATGATATTTGGCCCCATAATAGTAATGTCATGCTTTAAGTCAGTCAAATACCCAAGTGTTCTACTTTCACAGAGTGCCTTTGATATATTGGGCTTTACACAAGATGAAAAGAACTCTGTGTATAAGCTGACTGGAGCCATTATGCACTACGGCAACATGAAGTTCAAGCAGAAGCAGCGAGAGGAACAAGCAGAAGCTGATGGAACTGAAGGTAAGGAATGAAAGCTTACAGCAAAATGCAATAAATTAAAATGTCATGAATAGCATGCACTGTAAAAAAAAATTCCATAAAATTTACGGGAAAAAACTGTCAGCTGTGGTTGCTGGAATTTTACTGTAAAAAAATACAGTAGCAACATTTTAGGTTTTACGGTTTTAACTTAAATTTAGAGTTAAATACCATTATTTCATTAACTGATATAATGTTAATATCAACCTATTGAAGTACTGAAATCGGTTTTGTACCTTTGTAATACACTGATAACCACCAAATGCAGGTGGTGATGAGAAAGTCACATGATGAACCAAAGCCCATTACAAGCAGCTTTTAAATAACAACATATATAGAAGGTGCACAGTGTCATTCACACAAACACTAAACACCATCATGGTAACAAACATGAAACTGAAATAATGCAATAAACATTCATTTAACAACATTAGGTGTAACATACAACCCTAATATACAAAACGCATAAGAAAAAAACTAAGAAGAAACAGTTATTTCAACAAAAAACATCAAATTTGAAATGTAACGCAGGGAATTCTGGGAATGTCAATTTACGGTTATTCACTGTAAATTATACAGTCTTTTTCACTTCCAAAAACGGTATACTACCGTAAAATTACATGTAATGTCCAATACAGTTTTTCACCATATATAGTAGGGGAATTGACAGTTAATCATTTAACAGGTTTTTTTTTTACATTTTTACAGTCTTTTACCGTTAAACTCACTGTCATTTTTTACAGTGTGTGAATAGCAGTCATGCTTTATGTAAGGAATCTTGATTTACAGATACTGACAAAGCAGCATATCTAATGGGTCTGAATTCTGCTGACCTCATCAAGGGTCTATGTCATCCAAGGGTCAAAGTTGGAAATGAGTGGGTAACCAAGGGACAAAATGTCCAGCAGGTCAGTAGTCATAATTCCAGCTGACAACAATGAGAGAATGAAAAAGCAATCAAACAAAACTTTTATGCGTTGATTATTTCAGGTAAACTATGCTGTTGGTGCCTTATCAAAAGCAGTGTATGAGAAAATGTTCCTCTGGATGGTGATGAGAATCAATCAGTCTCTAGAGACAAAGCAGCCTCGACAATACTTTATTGGAGTGCTGGACATTGCTGGCTTTGAGATCTTTGAAGTGAGAACTGAATGCTCAGCTTAACACACAATAAATTACTCTTCAGCATTTCAAGTATCTATATTTTTCAAACATAAAACTGATGCTTTTACAAATTAATTTACAGTTCAACACCTTTGAGCAACTCTGCATCAACTTTACCAATGAGAAACTGCAACAGTTTTTCAACCATCACATGTTTGTGCTGGAACAAGAGGAGTACAAGAAAGAAGGGATTGAATGGGTGTTCATTGACTTCGGTATGGATTTGCAGGCCTGCATCGATCTCATTGAGAAAGTAAGCAAAAATGACTACAACAAGTTTTACAACAAGCATTTCAATTAAATTATATATGCATTTCTTTGACTTCACCATTCCTCCATATTCCTGATTCCTTCAGCCAATGGGCATCATGTCCATCCTTGAAGAGGAGTGCATGTTTCCCAAAGCTAGTGATGCAACATTTAAAGCAAAGCTTTATGATAATCACCTTGGGAAATCAAGCAACTTCCAGAAACCCAGGCTTCTGAAGGGCAAGCCAGAGGCTCACTTTGCCCTGGTTCACTATGCTGGTATAGTGGACTACAACATCAACAACTGGCTAGTGAAGAATAAGGACCCACTCAATGAAACTGTGGTTGGATTGTACCAGAAGTCCGCACTGAAGTTGTTGTCTTATCTTTTTGCCAACTATGCAAGTGCAGATTCAGGTGTGCTTGTAATGTCTTTACAAAAAAATTACACTATCAATTTGAAGTGCCATCTAATTTAAAGTAATGTGAGGTCATGTGATATGTCAAAATCAAGCTATAAAGCAATAGTGTCAATACTGTGTCAAGGAACTCTTTACAATTTACAATTGTAAATTTTTTGAGAATTTACAAAACTCAAACCTTTGATTTATATTTTGTCCAGTAATGGCTGATGGCACAAGTGGGAAAAAAGAAAAGAAGAAGAAAGGGTCATCATTCCAGACAGTGTCTGCACTTCACAGGGTATATCAAAGGCTGCCGATACCTAAAAACTATTTGTTCTTTCCTAGTCAAATTTGCCAACAAGTGTTTGCTTACAGGAGAATCTCAACAAGCTAATGACAAACCTGAGATCAACTCATCCTCACTTTGTACGGTGCATCATCCCCAATGAGACAAAGACTCCTGGAGTGATGGAGAACCCTTTGGTCATGCATCAACTGCGCTGTAACGGTGTACTGGAGGGCATCAGAATTTGTAGAAAAGGCTTCCCCAATAGAATCCTGTATGGAGATTTCAAACAGAGGTACCAAAAGAAAGAAAGAAAGAAAGAAAGAAAGAAAGAAAAAAGACCAGAAGTTACTGCAAAAATTGTTTACTTTTAAAATACTTCATTCTGTGATTCTGCAGATATCGGATCTTAAACCCTGCAGCTATCCCTGAGGGACAGTTCATAGACAGCAAGAAAGGAGCAGAGAAACTGCTGGGTTCTCTTGAGATAGACCACCAGCAGTACAGGTTTGGACACACTAAGGTAAGTCTTGTAAGGCCACCTTCTGGGAGTATGCAAAATGCTGTAAAATAAAAAGGTTGTGAACATAATGTCTGTTATTATTTTAGGTATTTTTTAAGGCTGGTCTTCTTGGCCAATTGGAGGAGATGAGAGATGAGCGTCTATCAAAAATAATCACTGGAATTCAAGCTAGGTCTCGAGGTCTTCTTTCAAGGGTTGAATACCAAAAGATGGTAGAACGCAGGTAACAATTATCCCATACATTACTTTACTTAAACTAGCAATGTGTGTTTATATGTGCTGTTGAATTTTAAATGTTGTTTGATTGTATTTTTATGCATTCTCCGCAAATAAAAAAGGGATGCCTTGCTTGTGATTCAGTGGAATGTACGTGCATTCATGAGTGTCAAGAATTGGCCCTGGATGAAACTCTTCTTTAAAATTAAACCATTACTGAGATCTGCTGAAGCAGAAAAGGAAATGGCCAATATGAAAGAGGAGTTCTTGAAGCTCAAGGAAGCCTATGCAAAGTCTGAGGCTCGTAGAAAAGAACTTGAGGAAAAAATGGTTACTCTTCTTCAAGAAAAGAATGACCTCCAACTGCAAGTGCAGGCGGTATGTTTGTAAAACTTCATGTATAAAGGATTGGAATAAACAGTAATATGTATAGTTTGCATGAGTCTTTTGAATATTTTCAATGCAAACAGGAACAAGATAATCTCTGTGATGCTGAAGAGAGGTGTGAAGGTCTGATCAAAAATAAGATTCAGATGGAGGCTAAAACCAAAGAACTCACAGAGCGACTTGAGGATGAGGAGGAGATGAATGCAGAGCTCACAGCTAAGAAGAGAAAGCTGGAGGATGAGTGCTCAGAGCTGAAGAAAGATATTGATGATCTGGAGCTGACTCTGGCTAAAGTGGAGAAAGAGAAGCATGCTACTGAGAACAAGGTTTAATACAAACAGCAATTAACTGTGA
This sequence comes from Sinocyclocheilus anshuiensis, assembly GCF_001515605.1. Classification (NCBI taxonomy): domain Eukaryota; kingdom Metazoa; phylum Chordata; class Actinopteri; order Cypriniformes; family Cyprinidae; genus Sinocyclocheilus; species Sinocyclocheilus anshuiensis. Next base: position 25,989 of record NW_015558606.1, on the reverse strand, counting down.
AAAGGAATGCCCATCTCTCATAAAAGTTTTAACTAATATTAGCTTCATATACACAGGTGAAGAACCTGACAGAGGAAATGGCAGCTTTAGATGATATCATTGCCAAACTAACCAAGGAGAAGAAAGCCTTGCAGGAAGCTCATCAGCAGACACTGGATGACCTGCAAAGTGAGGAGGACAAAGTCAACACCCTCACCAAGGCAAAAGCTAAGCTAGAGCAGCAAGTGGATGATGTGAGTAATTATTATTATTATTAAGTATTATTTTGTTGTTGTAGCATATTTGTTTCAGCATTTGTTAAATCTGTTAGCTTGAGGGATCTCTAGAGCAAGAAAAGAAAATCCGAATGGATCTAGAAAGAGCCAAGAGGAAACTTGAAGGAGATCTGAAGTTAACCCAGGAGAGCCTAATGGACCTAGAGAATGACAAACAGCAGCTGGAAGAACGACTGAAGAAGTAAGACCAACTACTTTATTAGTATATTATTGTTGTTTTAAATGTTTTAATATCCTAATGATTTAAAGGCCATAATTTCATTTTCAGAAAAGACTTTGAAATCAGTCAGCTCAACAGTAAAATTGACGACGACCAAAACATAATTATCCAACTACAAAAGAAACTCAAGGAGCTGCAGGTACTTTATATGACCATATGATTGAATCTGTTCTGTTGATCAATGCACTGTGCATTTTGGAGAAAAAAACCCTCAACTTCTGCTTTGTGCTAGGCTCGAGTTGAGGAGCTGGAGGAAGAGCTTGAGGCAGAAAGAGCTGCCAGAGCCAAGGTGGAGAAACAGAGAGCAGATTTAGCCAGAGAGCTGGAGGAGATCAGTGAGAGACTGGAGGAGGCTGGAGGAGCTACATCTGCTCAGATTGAGATGAATAAGAAACGAGAGGCAGAGTTTCAGAAACTTCGCAGAGACCTTGAAGAGGCCACTCTGCAGCACGAGGCCACTGCTGCCACACTGAGGAAGAAACAAGCCGACAGTGTGGCAGATTTGGGAGAGCAGATAGACAATCTGCAGAGAGTCAAACAAAAACTGGAAAAGGAAAAAAGTGAACTCAGACTCGAGCTGGATGATGTGGTCTCCAGCATGGAGCAGATTGTCAAGTCCAAGGTGAAAAAACAAGGTTTCTCTTCCTTTTTTGGTGGGGGGGGAAAGATGGCAAGATTCCATTCAGCCTTTAAACGTGTCATTAGCATAAGAGTCTTTAATTATGTTTTTTTTTTTTAAACCTTATGTCTTATGTCTATACTAATGCAATTTATCTAAATAGACCAACATGGAGAAAGTTAACAGAACTCTGGAAGATCAACTCAATGAATTCCGAAACAAGTGTGAGGAAAATCAAAGGTCCCTCAATGACTTTACAACCCAGAAGGCAAAGCTCCAGGCAGAAAATGGTAATTGAATAATTTTGTTGTAACTATAAAAGGGTGACAATTGTATGATAACTGTTTTTTTTTTTTTGCCTGTTTCTTTCAATACATTAGATGAATATGCAAGGCGGTTAGAAGAAAAGGAATCATTAATCTCTCAGCTGACAAGGGGTAAGAACTCCTTTAGTCAACAACTGGAAGACCTGAAAAGGCAGTTAGATGAGGAAATGAAGGTAACATATATTTGTCCACATCTCCTATATTTCTACTACTGCTTGTACTTATAATTTGTAATCTTATATAACAAAGTAATCAAACAAATCTTTTCCAGGCGAAGAATGCTCTCGCCCATGCACTGCAGTCAGCTCGGCATGACACAGATCTGCTCAGAGAGCAGTTTGAGGAGGAGCAGGAGGCCAAAGCAGAGCTACAGAGAAGCATGTCTAAAGCAAATACTGAGGTGGCTCAGTGGAGAACAAAGTATGAAACTGATGCCATCCAGAGGACTGAGGAGCTGGAGGAAGCCAAGTAAGATAGGAAACCATTATATCTCTATGGACATGAATGTACTGAATATTGGGACCCACTCAAAAAGACCCAGCATTGACTGCCCCATCCTACTTACGCCAATCTATACAAAGAAGTGAAGGCTCAGCTCATTTTATCTGCTAATTTTCAATAGTCTGTTCTTTTAATTACTTCCATGCAGGAAGAAACTGGCTCAGCGTTTGCAAGAGGCTGAGGAGGCCGTGGAGGCAGTAAATGCTAAATGCTCTTCCCTTGAAAAGACTAAACACAGACTTCAGAATGAAATTGAAGATTTGATGGTGGATGTGGAGAGAGCCAACACTGCTGCTGCATCTTTAGACAAGAAACAAAGAAACTTTGACAAGGTAGTATTTAAACAAGAGACTAAGACAACATTTAGACAAGACTGATAATTGAATTATTTTGAATTCATGAGAATTCAATTACGAATGAATTCTTCTGTATAGAGAGAGAAAGATATTTCAGAAACATATATTATACCAGTCAAAAGTTTGCACATACTTACATATTATTTATTATTACTCTTTTCCACTTTTTAGATGAGTAGTAAAATCATCAGAATTATGAAATAAAACAAATGGATGTATGGGACCTATGAATGCCTTTTGTCACCCTCACCATTCATTTTCATTAATTAAAAAAAATATATGTATATATTATTTGACTATTATTAAAAAAACATTCATAATAAAAATGTAATTTAAGAAAATGTTCTTTTCAGGTCTTATCTGAATGGAAGCAGAAGTATGAGGAGTCTCAGTGTGAATTGGAGAGCTCTCAGAAGGAAGCCAGATCTTTAAGCACAGAACTGTTCAAGCTGAAGAACTCCTATGAGGAATCTCTGGATCACTTGGAGACCATGAAGAGAGAGAACAAGATTCTGCAAGGTTTCTTCACTGCTATTTTGTACATACTTGCACAAAATTACAATTATGTATGGTAATGTCCAAATGGTAATGTTATTTTTCCTATAGAGGAGATCTCTGACCTGACTGAACAGCTTGGTGAGAGTGGGAAGACAATCCATGAGTTGGAGAAGATTCGTAAGCAACTGGAACAAGAAAAGGCTGAGATACAAGCTGCTCTGGAAGAAGCTGAGGTAGGAGGGTGGCCAAAAAAATGATATGAAATTAAGTGCAATGATGACATGAGTAAGCTTATTCTGTTTATTACAGGGCTCTCTGGAGCATGAGGAGGGTAAAATCCTGAGGGCCCAGCTAGAATTTAACCAAATAAAGGCTGATATTGAGCACAAGCTGACTGAGAAAGATGAGGAAATGGAGCAATCAAAGAGAAACCTACAGAGGACCATAGACACCTTGCAAAGTGCTTTGGAGTCTGAAACTCGTAGCAGGAATGAAGCTCTCCGGATAAAGAAGAAGATGGAAGGAGATCTAAATGAAATGGAGATCCAGCTGAGTCAGGCTAACAGACAGGCAGCCGAGGCTCAAAAACAACTCAAGTCTATTCAGGCCCATCTAAAGGTAAAACAAATGTGTTACTATTTCATAATTCGCTTTGTGTGTCTATATATTTATATATATATAAACCTGACTTTATTTATATGGAAAATGTTGTAGGACTCCCAGCTTCAGCTGGACGACTCTCTTCGAGCCAATGATGATCTGAAGGAGAACACTGCCATTGTGGAGAGACGTAATACCTTGCTTCAGGCTGAACTGGAGGAGCTTAGGGCAGTTCTGGAACAAACGGAGCGTGGACGCAAACTTTCTGAGCAAGAGCTGCTGGATGTCACTGAGAGAGTACAGCTTCTGCATTCTCAGGTAAATCATTAAGGGTCTTTATGGATATTTGTTGTAAGGTTATATGATAAACGGTCATTGTAACACAAATTTACAAAATTTCATATATAGAACACCAGTCTCATAAACCAGAAGAAGAAGCTGGAGACTGACACATCCCAACTTCAGAGTGAGGTGGAAGAGGCAGTGCAAGAATGCAGGAACGCAGAGGAAAAGGCTAAGAAGGCCATCACTGATGCTGCCATGATGGCTGAGGAGTTGAAGAAGGAGCAGGACACAAGTGCTCACCTGGAGCGTATGAAGAAGAACATGGAGCAGACCATTAAGGACCTGCAGCACCGCCTGGATGAAGCAGAACAAATTGCTATGAAGGGAGGCAAGAAACAAGTCCAGAAACTGGAGGCTAGGGTGAGTTCACTGATAATTATAGTCCACTTCTTGCTCATTTAAGACAACATAAATAAAACAATGACTAATGCACTTCTACTGTATCACTCCTAGGTAAGAGAGCTGGAATGTGAAGTTGAAGCTGAACAGAAGAAAAGCAGTGAATCTATTAAAGGAATCCGTAAATATGAACGCCGCATCAAGGAATTTACGTATCAGGTGGGATTAGATGATTTAAGTGTATATGTCTAATAAAGATCAGAGTAAATAATGTACACCAAATTAATCTTTAGTTGTATGAACCTAGACTGAAGAGGACCGCAAAAACATAGCCCGTCTTCAGGATTTGGTCGACAAGCTGCAACTAAAAGTCAAAGCTTACAAAAGAGCTGCAGAGGAAGCTGTAAGTGCTCTTGAAATTCAGAGGTGTACTAGAGAGTTGCTGTGGATGGTGTTATCCAAAGTATAGATGTCTTATGTGTCATGATTGCCTCCTGTAATAGGAAGAACAGGCAAACATTCACCTTGGCAAATTCCGTAAGCTGCAGCATGAACTAGATGAAGCAGAGGAAAGAGCTGATATTGCTGAATCTCAAGTGAACAAACTACGTGCCAAAAGTCGTGATGTGGGGCCAAAGGTACAGTGGACACAATTAATTAATCATTCATTAAAATGTTAAAAAGCTCATAAAGTTGCTTGATTTCAGTTTGCATGGGACATATCCCACTCTTTTAATAGCCAATATGTATGACAGGCACCATGATTTGCTACTTTCTAGTCAGTGGTAGATATTTATTACAGGGAGGGACAATCTCATTCTAGAGAGCCTCTGACTGGGCACAAATCTTTGAGTACAGGTTATGTCATCAATGTATTTGGTTTATTAAAGGAGAATTAAATAGTTTATAATACCTTTCCTTAGTAACTAATGGAGCCTACCTTTTCCTTGTCAACATTTTCTCTCACAGAAAGGGTTTGATGAAGAATGAAGTCTCCTGGAAATCTTCTGAAATCACCTTCCCTTGCTTGCCTTTCTCTCTGTCCACTATTGTTTCCCCTCACTTTCATGAAATAAAGTCACTGCATCTAATCTGTTGTCTTGTGTGTATATGGAGATTATTGTGCTGCTTTAAGTTACCACATCACATACTGTTATAATCAAAACCAAGCACTCTTCTGAGAATTTAATTTTATGTATTTCATATCTACATATATGTAATGTTTTATTAATTTGACCACACATTATACAAAACAAACAAAAAAAAAACAAATAAACATTTGTATCCCCTTGTATTTGTATATTCTATTTATCAAAAGGTACACAGTGATCCCTCAGTGTATATAAGAGTTTCTCAGGCTCTTTTATAGCTGCGCCTCAAACATATAGAACTTTGGGCTCTAATAATGAAACATCCCCTGTGGAAAGTGAAAATGATAAATCACAACCCCTGGGTGTTTTTTAAACTGCCTCAATGAGAGATATGAGTGTATGGATGTAACAATGTAACTTTTTTCACATGTTGTAATTTCCATATGTTTTCATATGTTGTCATTTTTAATGTAAACAATAAGCATCGTGAACTCAATGTACTGAGCAGAATTTCACTGCACATGCTACATTACAGCAGGGATTGGGGGTTTTAAGTATCGCAGAGAGCAGTGCTATATGTATTAAACGGAAAGAGATACAACAAAGCCTTTGGTTCTCAAAATAGATTGGACAGGAATGGGACAACAATGAACAACTCTGCACACTTATGCATATAACCACAGACAGCTGCACTGATACTTCAATGTGCCAGACCATCTTTATACTTAGATGCATTTCATGTACAGATATTACAAAAATGTGCACAGACAAATCCTGTAGAAACTACCAAGGGCTATTCTGCTACAAAACAGAAACACAAAAGCTAAGTTATTTTTTTCCAGTTATTTTTAAAACAATATTTTATTTTGATGTCTAGATGTAACCATGCTGTCTAGATGTAACTCACCTCAGGCCAGATCTCTCAAAGGCCTCAGTTTCGTCCTCTGTTTCGCTGAGTAGGTGAGAAGTGCATCACCAAGAGGGGTGAACGAGTAATAAACTAATAAGGAATATTTCTAGACTCTAGAGTCTCATTAGCTTTTGCTTTGGACATATTAAATACACAAGTTGCATGTATTTGTAATTCTGGTAACACTTTATAATAACTTTCATTAATAAATCTCATTAACAAACATTATATAATGCTTAATGGATCATTAGTTCATATATGTTCAAAGAGTTAGAAACGTGAGATAATGTGCTTGTTAATATTTGCTAATACACTTATTAAACATTAGATAATGTTTAACAAATCATTATTTCATGTAAGTTAAAATGCTTACACATGTCATTAAACTTTCAAAACATCATCAAGCACTTATTGAATCTCAACATATGATTTTAACAGATGTTATAAAATTATTAAAAGCTTGTGTTAATACACAACACCTTTGCTAGTGATACATGTAGGGTTAGGGACAGGTTTGATGGTATGGGTAGATTTAATGGGTCAATTTGATTATTATAAGGGAACACGGTTCAATCTGTTTATATTATATTGCTTTGATAAATGAACACGTATTTTCTTTTAAAAAATGATTTGTTTTCCCCTGTTTATTTATGATTCAAGGAATATCTTGTTTAATGATATACTGAAGAGTAGTATACTAATTTGAGAGTTGAGGCAATAAAATTTTTTTTTGCATCAAAATTACAATCTGTTATGTCTTTAGCAAGCATTCAGCTAAACTTAACCAGCCACCCTTTACACAAACCTTGTTACATTAGCTAAAAGTCCAATGCCCATAAAGATACTAAATGATTAGTAATCGCTTATAAACATTTACAAATGATGAACAGTTTCGACTTTAGATTGGCTACTGCAAAAACATGAACAAATTATTAATAGATTATCTGTTAAGATGTGTAAATAGAGGTCTACACAACAAACAAAGACCAACAAATGAAAATCATACAGGTATGAACTGAAAGTTTACTGACATTTGTAAGCATTTCAATTTACATTAAATAATCATATGTTAATCATTAGGCAATGTTTAGTAAGTTCATTAGTAAACATTAACAAGAACATTATCTCATATTTCTAGCTATGTGAATATATATTAATTAATGATCTGTTAAGCATTCTATAATGTTTGTTAATGATTTATAAATGAAAGTTATTATAAAGTGTTACCAATTCTGGCAACAGTAGTTTGGGGATATGTGTGTAATCCCATGACAAGTATAATTAAGCAGCCAGCTGTGATTACACATTCATGGGTAACAGTGATTTCATTTTATGACCAGTGAGAACAAAATGAATTTTAAAGCACATACCTGTGTGTCAGAATAACGTTCCTAATGTTAAGTGCTGCTCTAGAGGTCATCATTATCTTTACTGAGTCTTCAGCAATGGCTTGGCATTTCTCACTTCCTTTTGCACTTTGATGCCAGTCATCGCTTAAAAGATGTGGCTGGGTGTCAGAATAGAACAGTCTTATCACTTGTCATAGGCACTTAACTCCTTGTTTATCTGTTGACCCTTACTGCATGGTAATTGTCAAGGGTCCTCACCTTCAGTTATGTCAGCCAGTTGTATGTATCGAATCCTATTCAGTCTTATTCAAATACTCTATAAATGGACAAACAGTTATAGGAAAAATAAACTATATTCCATTTTGATGACAATAACTTGACAATATTATTATTATTATTATAATTATGCACTTTTGTATTTACCTTTAAATGCCATTTTAGTGTTTCTGTCTGCATTAATTTCTATGAACAGAATGTCCACACATGAGGCCTATGGATTACTGCCCCTTTCATCACTCACAGTTGCAAAAAATTCCAAGGACATTGGAATGGAAATACCAACATGTGTACCCTCAAACAAAGAATTAATATGAGTACAGGACTCTATAACATTACAAGAATTTTAGCATACCATAAAATATTGATGGGTCTCTGTGTATACCTGTCACTTGGTTTTATTTATGAAGAAAGACACCTACAATGGCCAGGTGGCGGGCTATAGTTGATCCCAGGCAGAGACATAAAATAAGGTCCAGAGGCTCACAGTATGATGTGGTTTCACCCCTCAATCAGTGAGATCCACTCTGCAGGAATTTCACAGGGTTATCTTTGTCCTCAAAGAAACAATGGGTTGTCAACAACATGGGTTGTGGGGGGGAGACACTTGCTGGCTGGTGGATGATAATAAAGTATGGCACAGCCATCGTCACAGTCTACATTGTTCCCTACCCAGGGGACTCCAGTTTTCTCTTTACTTTTTTATTGTACTACCATTATCTTTTTTTATTGAATCTGAAGTATGACACCTGTGACAGACCACTGTGTGTGCTGTTCGACACTTGTCGCCTGGATAATCTTGCAGACAAAGATGCTTAATATAGATGCAGACTCAGAGGGCATCTGATATTGTTGTTTGCGTCTCTGTAAAGACTGCCAAAAAACACAATGTCGCATATTAACCCCCCCTTAATCTCTCTGGGTAATTGAGAGCCCAACATGGCATGCAGTTCAAACATATCACTTTACTGAAATCTGATACCTTCTCATGAGTATTCTAAACAATGTTGGATGACAAATATAGAATTCCATCTAAAGTTTGTTAAGACATCCAGCATTTGAATCCCTTTGTTGCCTGTTAAACCCTCATGTGGCACTAAAGTAATGCAGTGGTGGCTTACCACAAGAACATACAAATGGAATTTTCCATAAATATCTTGCTCCTTTGTCCCAAGTTTTAGAGTAATCTTCACCTCAGATGCCTATTCTTCAATAGACAACTTCGTCTGGCTTTAATCATTCACATTTCATTTAAGTGCAAACCACTTAACTTTTTTAGCTGACCTAAATTAGTGCTCTGCTATCAGCGAGAACCTAATATGGAACACTAACAAATCTAACAAAGACTTAACTCACCTAGCAGATTCGTGTTTCTCCCTAATACCCCGAACTACCCTCATTGCGCCCTAACAGTGCTCAGACGGAATAGCATTCCTGCCTTGTGGGATGCCTTCTCCAAATTTGGGAGGGTGACTTCCTTTATAAAGAGATCTCATGGTTGGTCTCCAGACAAGTCAGAGGTTTTATCTGAGGGTAAGATCTGAACCAAAACTGCATGGTGATGTTACATTTAATAGAAAATGATGCAAATTTCTTCAAAAATTTCATTCATGATAATTCTGTTTTATTTCTTATTGTGTTGCTTTCTTCTGATTTACATCTTTTAAGTATTGGGTTGTTTAGTGATGTAACAAAGATTAAAACTTACCAATCCACATATCTGAACCTTACATTAACAGGTTCTTCTTCAGCCGCCACACCTGGTGCACATCAGGTAAGAGTCATGCTTATTTTCTAATGTTTAAGAACCTTTTCTTTATTTATATCTCAAAACAGTTTTTTATATGATCATATACTAGAAAGCTGTGAGGCAATGTTCTACTATCATAAATACAACGGCTTGATCATAGCATGTCTGATATTGCAAAATTGTACAAACATGGACTTAACGTACCTTATCATCTCCAGACAAGGCAATCATGGCGGACGCTCAGATGGCAGAGTTTGGAGCAGCGGCTCCTTACCTGCGGAAGTCGGATCGAGAGCGTTTGGAAGCACAAACTCGTCCATTTGATATGAAAATCGAGTGTTTTGTGCCTGATCCAGATGAAGAGTATGTGAAAGCTTCAATCATCAGTCATGAAGGTGACAAAGTCACTGTGCTGACTGAGAAAAGAAAGGTAGGCTCAACTAATTGAATACGCATTACTTCTGAAGGAGCATTTTGAGAAAAAGCTATTTTAAAGGGCAGACACTTTCAGTGACAGATAATTCAATGGTAAGCCTACATTTCCAGTGGCACAAGTGGTCACTGAAACATTATGAGAAACAATTTGTAATAACTTAGCTATAGTTAAGTCTAAATTAAAACAATACAAGCAATACAATACAATCTGCACACAATAGCAAATTTGATGCCACTTTACATGATAGTATTATTCTAATGGTATTATTCAAATAATTTTTTCTGCTTCTAACAGACTGTCGCTGTAAAGGAAGCTGACATTCATCCCCAGAACCCACCAAAGTTTGATAAAATTGAAGACATGGCAATGTTCACCTTCCTTCATGAGCCAGCTGTGCTGTTCAACCTCAAAGAGCGCTATGCAGCATGGATGATCTATGTAAGAGCAGACCAGTTCAGAGTCACTTGAGAATACATCCTAATTAGCTTCAATTACTGAACTTTATTTCCCTTTCCCACAGACCTACTCAGGGCTGTTCTGTGTCACTGTCAACCCTTACAAGTGGCTACCTGTGTACAATCAGGAGGTGGTTGTAGCCTATAGAGGCAAAAAGAGGAGTGAAGCTCCTCCCCACATCTTTTCCATCTCTGATAACGCCTACCAGTACATGCTAACAGGTATGGCCAAAGCCAAAGGAGGGGAGGGAGGCAAGGGAGGTGTAGACCTTTGTGAAGGACAGCTTTTTTCTGCACAAATCTCTGGATGAGCATTATACTCTTAAAGATCAATAATATATAATCCATAACTCAAGAATTAGTAACATTGAAGTCTTCTCCATTTCAGACAGGGAAAACCAGTCAATTCTGATCACGTAAGTAAAATTACTTATCTTTTAATATAATTCCTTAGTTAATTAAATACTTCATGTCATTTTAAAGATTTAAACCATTTATTTTTCTATGTTCTATGTTACTATAGTGGAGAATCTGGTGCAGGAAAGACTGTAAACACGAAGAGAGTCATTCAATATTTTGCAAGTATTGCAGCTGGTGGCTCAGCAAAGAAAGATGGGTCAGAAAAAAAGGTAAGTGTCATTTTCACATGTCATCTGTTTCTACATTAATTAAGACTGATTGAAAAGATACTGAAACATTTACTGTTTCATTACAGGGAACCCTGGAGGATCAAATCATCCAGGCTAATCCTGCTTTGGAAGCTTTTGGTAATGCAAAGACCATCAGAAATGACAACTCCTCAAGATTTGTAAGCTTCAGCATTGAACATTTATGTAAACTTTTAGTGAACATATAAATTGTAATCCAAATTACATTTCGGCTAATGTATAGCATGCATCACATATATAGTGTGAGAACACCCTCTGCTGGATAAACCAAAATGATATAAAGAGAACATAGGGTTGACAGATGGCAGACTGATCAGATCCTGAGCCATCATAAATGTAATAGTATATCTTTAGTATTTATATAATTATGGTATAAAACATTCAAATAAGAACAAAAAAATCCTTAAATTTAATGTCAGACATTATTGCAATTAAAGGTTTTTGAATCAAGTACTGAGTGTTTCTCAACACATTTTAGGCATTAGGTATTTATAAGCCATTCTGATTCATTTTCAGTAGCTTACACAATTATTAATGCATTCATTGTGTTTAATTTCATAATGTTATAATTTTTCAATTCTTTAGGGAAAATTTATCCGAATTCATTTTGGTGCCAGTGGCAAGCTGGCCTCTGCTGACATTGAGACATGTAAGAATTCATTCCATTTTTTTTAAATATGAAGACTCTTGTGTTACAAAAACACTAAAGGTCAAAGACTAACATTTAATTCTTTAATATAAATATCAGATCTTCTGGAGAAGTCAAGGGTGACGTTTCAGCTTAAAGCTGAAAGGGACTATCACATTTTCTACCAAATCCTCTCTCAGCGGAAACCTGAGCTGCTGGGTGAGACGCAGTAGACATCCCATAATCAAAGGCATTTTACAGTTTTACCACTATAATCTAACGGTACTTTCTCTCTCTTGAAATAGAGATGCTGCTCATCACCAATAACCCCTATGATTACGCTTTCATCTCTCAAGGAGAAACAACTGTAGCCTCAATTAACGATAGTGAAGAACTAATTTCGACTGATGTAAGAGTAAATCGATTTACATCCTTTTTTTCTGTCATTGTAAAGCTCTCATATGAAACTTTTAATTCTGTAAATTTTAGGCAGCGTTTGATGTACTAGGCTTTACTCAGGAAGAGAAAAATGGCATCTATAAACTGATTGGAGCCATAATGCACTATGGCAATATGAAGTTCAAACAAAAGCAGAGGGAGGAGCAAGCAGAAGCTGATGGGACTGAAGGTATGTAGAGTATTATTAGAAAGTAGCAAACTAAATTCAAACTTATCTTATTAATATTGCATTAATTTTACAGATGCAGACAAAGTTGCGTATCTGATGGGCCTCAACTCTGCTGACCTCATCAAAGGTTTATGCCATCCAAGAGTGAAAGTAGGAAATGAGTGGGTCACCAAAGGGCAAAATGTCCAGCAGGTGAGCTGGAGTGTCAGCAAAGAAATTATGCCTATTTATCCATGTAATGCCAAACCATACAAATGCTTCTCTGTGCTCAGGTGTACTACGCTATTGGTGCACTGTCCAAGGCAGTGTATGAAAAAATGTTCCTTTGGATGGTTGTAAGAATCAATCAGTCTCTGGACACCAAACAACCTCGCCAATACTTCATTGGAGTGCTGGACATTGCTGGTTTTGAGATCTTTGATGTAAGTCTTTGTGGATAAATCCTCATGTTGTCAAGTTTAAAATGCATTTTATTGTCTAACTTACATATACTTTCAATTCCTTTCAATTAATTTAAAAACTACAGTTCAACACCTTTGAGCAACTCTGCATTAACTTTACCAATGAGAAACTGCAACAGTTTTTCAACCACCACATGTTTGTGCTGGAACAAGAGGAGTACAAGAAAGAAGGGATTGAATGGGAGTTCATTGACTTTGGCATGGACTTACAGGCCTGCATCGATCTCATTGAGAAAGTAAGTAGTGCTAATGATAAAGCTGTCATACATGAATGGTGCTTTAACTGTTTAACAAGGCTATTTGCTACGTCAGTAACTCAATCCTATCAACTTCTTTATTCAGCCTATGGGCATCATGTCCATCCTTGAAGAGGAGTGCATGTTTCCCAAAGCCAGTGATGCAACCTTTAAAGCAAAGCTTTATGACAACCACCTTGGGAAATCAAACAACTTTCAGAAACCAAGAGCAATCAAAGGGAAGCCAGAGTCTCATTTTTCTCTGATTCACTATGCTGGTACTGTTGACTATAATATCAACAACTGGCTGGTGAAGAACAAAGACCCACTGAATGAGACTGTTGTTGGACTCTTTCAAAAGTCTACAGTCAAGCTCCTGTCAATGCTCTTTGCTAATTATGCTGGGACAGAGACTGGTATGTATCTATGTATGAATCATGTGTGCACAATAAAATCTCATACACACTTATGAGTGTTTTAAGCACTACTGCATTCAAATACCTTGTTTTGACCAGCTCAAGAGAATAGTAAGGGGGGCAAAGGAGGTGGAAGTAAGAAGAAGGGCTCCTCCTTCCAAACTGTTTCTGCGCTTCACAGGGTAATTGAATTACAGACTCAAATTATCATACACAATGAAAAAAAAAATAGATAATGTATACTAATGTTATGAAGCTTGTTTCCAGTGGATCTATGTCAGTATTTTTTAGGTAACTGAAAGTGTTCCTTAACATAAATGAATAGTTTAAATTCTGTGTACATTTTCCAGGAAAACTTGAATAAGTTAATGACAAACCTAAGATCAACTCACCCTCATTTTGTGCGCTGCATCATACCTAATGAGACAAAGATTCCTGGAGTGATGGAGAACCCTTTGGTCATGCACCAGCTACGCTGTAATGGTGTACTGGAGGGCATCAGGATTTGCAGGAAGGGCTTCCCTAATAGAATTCTCTATGGAGATTTCAAACAGAGGTTATTATTATTCTGTGACATTTCAACTCTAAATTCATAGCAACTCTTTCCATTGTTAGAAATGTTCTATACTTATCTACAGGTACCGAATCCTAAATCCTGCAGTCATACCTGAAGGTCAATTCATAGATAGCAGGAAAGGAGCTGAGAAACTCTTGAGTTCACTGGATATTGATCACAATCAATATAAATTTGGACACACAAAGGTGAAAATTTACATGAATCTGAAGAGTGATTTTATATCTATTATTTAATATGAGAGCAAAGATGACAGTGGTCATGTAGTACTGTGAGTAAAATGCATGTTTCTATAATGAATTCTGCTTAGGTGTTCTTCAAGGCTGGTTTACTGGGTCAGTTGGAAGAAATGAGAGATGACAGACTATCTCTAATTATTACTGGTATTCAAGCTAGATCCAGAGGACTCCTTGCAAGGGTTGAGTTCCAGAAGATAGTTGAAAGAAGGCAAGAATTCCACATATTATGCACTGCCTTAACAATTTGCTCACTGTAAGTTTAACTTTGTAATATTTTCTGACATAAAAATGGAATGTCCTCACAGGGATGCCCTACTGGTTATCCAGTGGAATGTCCGTGCCTTCATGGGGGTGAAGAATTGGCCCTGGATGAAGCTATTCTTTAAGATCAAACCTCTACTAAAGTCAGCAGAAGCAGAAAAAGAGATGGCAAATATGAAAGAGGAATTTGCCAAGCTCAAAGAGGCTTATGCTAAATCTGAAGCACGAAGGAAAGAACTAGAAGAAAAAATGGTATCTCTTCTCCAAGAGAAGAATGACCTACAACTTCAAGTCCAAGCGGTCAGTTAATATTTTGTGCCTTTAAAACGTAGAAGTAAATGTGTTTTTGCAGTATAGAAATTACTGAATAGTTTTAACATCATTTAAAAACAGGAGCAAGACAATCTCTGTGATGCAGAAGAGCGATGTGACCAGCTCATCAAAAACAAAATCCAGCTTGAGGCAAAAGCCAAAGAGCTCACAGAGAGACTTGAGGATGAGGAGGAGATGAACGCAGAGCTCACAGCTAAGAAGAGAAAGCTGGAGGATGAGTGCTCTGAGCTGAAGAAAGATATTGATGATCTGGAGCTGACTCTAGCTAAAGTGGAGAAAGAGAAGCATGCTACTGAGAACAAGGTCTGGGATGTCTTTCTACATGATGCATGATTAATTCATTAAGATGGGTTTTGGCCAACAACGCTCTCGATGATTGAAGGAGATTTGATGTTTCAACTCTTTATTCTTCATTCCCACCTCCAGCGTGTTTGTTTATAGCCGCTTAATCTGTTTCTTTCCCAAATTCTTCTCATTATTGTCTAATAAATGAAACGGGTTTAAAAGGAGCTTTTGTGTGGTAGCGAGAGAGAGGCAGACAGCATCCTTCTCCTGAAATACACGGCTGATTTAAAAAGGCTCTGATGTTTGTCTTTTAGCCTGTGTAAAGCTCATTCATTATGTAAGAACACATTTATATTCAAGCCATAGACCTTGAGACCTGAAACCCTCAAACACACACACACACACACACACACACACACACACACACACACACACAGTAATATTGTACAAACACTCAGAACTTAATGTTCTTGTGCAGGTGAAGAACCTGACAGAGGAAATGGCAGCTTTGGACGATATCATCGCAAAGCTAACCAAGGAGAAGAAAGCCTTGCAGGAAGCTCATCAGCAGACACTGGATGACCTGCAAAGTGAGGAGGACAAAGTCAACACCCTCACCAAGGCAAAAGCAAAGCTAGAGCAGCAAGTGGATGATGTGAGTTTTACAATTTACATATACATTTAATATTCTTTTTATAATTAATTATACAAGCAATTTATAATGAATGTTACGAGCAAATGACCATGCAACCAACTGTTGAATTATTTATACCAGTTAGAAGGATCTCTTGAGCAAGAAAAAAAGATCCGTATGGATCTAGAAAGAGCCAAGAGGAAACTAGAAGGAGACTTGAAGGTAACCCAGGAAAGCTTAATGGACCTAGAGAATGACAAACAGCAGTTAGAGGAGAGACTTAAAAAGTAAGTCAAATTCTTCCATTCTTTCACAGTTCAATCTATATACTGTACTGTATATGTTCAAAATTAAGGACTGCGAGCATCTCTTTTTCAATCATAGGAAAGACTTTGAGATCAGTCAGCTCAATGGGAAAATCGAGGATGAACAAACTATTTGTATTCTGCTACAGAAAAAACTGAAGGAACTTCAGGTAACGCGCGCGCACGCACACACAAAGAGCTTATTGAGACGGGAAAAATTAAATGAGACATGAGAGATAACCCTGGCTTATTTATGATAATAGGCACGCATTGAGGAGCTGGAGGAAGAGCTTGAGGCAGAAAGAGCTGCAAGAGCTAAGGTGGAGAAACAAAGAGCAGATTTAGCCAGAGAGCTGGAGGAGATCAGTGAAAGACTGGAGGAGGCTGGAGGAGCTACATCTGCTCAGATTGAGATGAATAAGAAACGTGAAAATGAGTTTCAGAAACTTCGCAGAGACCTTGAAGAGGCCACTCTGCAGCACGAGGCCACTGCTGCCACACTGAGGAAGAAACAAGCCGACAGTGTGGCAGATTTGGGAGAGCAAATAGACAATCTTCAAAGAGTCAAGCAAAAACAACACACACACACACACACACACACACACACACACACACACACAGTAATATTGTACAAACACTCAGAACTTAATGTTCTTGTGCAGGTGAAGAACCTGACAGAGGAAATGGCAGCTTTGGACGATATCATCGCAAAGCTAACCAAGGAGAAGAAAGCCTTGCAGGAAGCTCATCAGCAGACACTGGATGACCTGCAAAGTGAGGAGGACAAAGTCAACATCCTCACCAAGGCAAAAGCAAAGCTAGAGCAGCAAGTGGATGATGTGAGTTTTACATTTTACAACTACGTTTAATATTCTTGATACAAGCAAATGACCATGCAACCAACTGGCATGTTGAATTATTTATACCAGTTGGAAGGATCTCTTGAGCAAGAAAAAAAGATCCGTATGGATCTAGAAAGAGCCAAGAGGAAACTAGAAGGAGACTTGAAGGTAACCCAGGAAAGCTTAATGGACCTAGAGAATGACAAACAGCAGTTAGAGGAGCGACTTAAAAAGTAAGTCAAATTCTTCCATTCTTTCACAGTTCAATCTATATACTGTACTGTATATGTTCAAAATTAAGGACTGCGAGCATCTCTTTTTCAATCATAGGAAAGACTTTGAGATCAGTCAGCTCAATGGGAAAATCGAGGATGAACAAACTATTTGTATTCTGCTACAGAAAAAACTGAAGGAACTTCAGGTAACGCGCGCGCACGCACACACAAAGAGCTTATTGAGACGGGAAAAATTAAATGAGACATGAGAGATAACTCTGACATATTTATGATATAGGCACGTATTGAGGAGCTGGAGGAGGAGCTTGAGGCAGAAAGAGCTGCCAGAGCCAAGGTGGAGAAACAAAGAGCAGATTTAGCCAGAGAGCTGGAGGAGATCAGTGAAAGACTGGAGGAGGCTGGAGGAGCTACATCTGCTCAGATTGAGATGAATAAGAAACGTGAAAATGAGTTTCAGAAACTTCGCAGAGACCTTGAAGAGGCCACTCTGCAGCACGAGGCCACTGCTGCCACACTGAGGAAGAAACAAGCCGACAGTGTGGCAGATTTGGGAGAGCAGATAGACAATCTGCAGAGAGTCAAACAAAAACTGGAAAAGGAAAAAACTGAACTCAGACTCGAGCTGGATGATGTGGTCTCAAACATGGAACATGTTGTTAAGACGAAGGTATTGTTAATACAAGTATTCATCAATAAGAATTTAAATTTGCTTCTTGCTGGAAAGTAATTTTCTTCCTAAATTATATACTTTGTTCAGGCAAATCTTGAGAAGACCTGCAGGTCTTTGGAAGATCAAATGAATGAATACAGAACAAAATATGAGGAAGGCCAGCACTGTATCAATGACTTCACAATGCAAAAATCTAAACTACTATCTGAAAATGGTAAGGCTGTCAAATAACTTTTTTCAATCATTTTGAGCGACAGAACTCCAACAATAATAAAATGCATGATGACATACCCAGGTGAACTTGCAAGACAGCTGGAGGAGAAGGAATCTCTTGTCTCCCAGCTAACTAGAAGCAAGCTGTCTTATACTCAGCAAACTGAAGATCTTAAAAGGCAACTGGAGGAAGAAACTAAGGTGCGAACTGAGTATGAACATTGTCTGATTAATATATAAAAAATGAATTGCATTAATTTTGTTGATCTGCTAAATAACAATGTGTCCTCCTTCAGGTGAAGAATGCCCTAGCTCATGCTGTACAGTCAGCCCGTCATGACACAGATCTGCTCAGAGAGCAGTATGAGGAGGAGCAGGAGGCCAAAGCAGAGTTACAGAGAGGCATGTCCAAAGCTAATTCTGAGGTGGCTCAGTGGAGAACAAAGTATGAAACTGATGCCATACAGAGGACTGAGGAGCTGGAGGAAGCCAAGTAAGATATGTTTCTATTTAGAATTTCATATATATTTGAACTTTTCTTTAAGGTTTAACTTTTCTACTGACAGATAAGCTTTTTGTTTGTGTTATGTTTCTTTTAAAATTGAAGAGGCCACTCTGCAGCACGAGGCCACTGCTGCCACACTGAGGAAGAAACAAGCCGACAGTGTGGCAGATTTGGGAGAGCAGATAGACAATCTGCAGAGAGTCAAACAAAAACTGGAAAAGGAAAAAACTGAACTCAGACTCGAGCTGGATGATGTGGTCTCAAACATGGAACATGTTGTTAAGACGAAGGTATTGTTAATACAAGTATTCATCAATAAGAATTTAAATTTGCTTCTTGCTGGAAAGTAATTTTCTTCCTAAATTATATACTTTGTTCAGGCAAATCTTGAGAAGACCTGCAGGTCTTTGGAAGATCAAATGAATGAATACAGAACAAAATATGAGGAAGGCCAGCACTGTATCAATGACTTCACAATGCAAAAATCTAAACTACTATCTGAAAATGGTAAGGCTGTCAAATAACTTTTTTCAATCATTTTGAGCGACAGAACTCCAACAATAATAAAATGCATGATGACATACCCAGGTGAACTTGCAAGACAGCTGGAGGAGAAGGAATCTCTTGTCTCCCAGCTAACTAGAAGCAAGCTGTCTTATACTCAGCAAACTGAAGATCTTAAAAGGCAACTGGAGGAAGAAACTAAGGTGCGAACTGAGTATGAACATTGTCTGATTAATATATAAAAAATGAATTGCATTAATTTTGTTGATCTGCTAAATAACAATGTGTCCTCCTTCAGGTGAAGAATGCCCTAGCTCATGCTGTACAGTCAGCCCGTCATGACACAGATCTGCTCAGAGAGCAGTATGAGGAGGAGCAGGAGGCCAAAGCAGAGTTACAGAGAGGCATGTCCAAAGCTAATTCTGAGGTGGCTCAGTGGAGAACAAAGTATGAAACTGATGCCATACAGAGGACTGAGGAGCTGGAGGAAGCCAAGTAAGATATGTTTCTATTTAGAATTTCATATATATTTGAACTTTTCTTTAAGGTTTAACTTTTCTACTGACAGATAAGCTTTTTGTTTGTGTTATGTTTCTTTTAAAATGTAAGACGAACAAAAAGTTTTTCTGTTAGTTGGCCAAGCTTCCCCAAACATAAGGTAAAAATATAATAAAATGTCTATCCCTTTCTATTAGGGTGTGCAAGCAAAATGATCTGCCTTAATATTGTTTTGTTTCCTAAAACAGGAAGAAACTGGCTCAACGTTTGCAGGAGGCCGAAGAAGCTGTTGAAGCAGTAAATGCGAAATGTTCATCTCTTGAAAAGACCAAACACAGACTCCAAAATGAGATTGAAGATCTTATGGCGGACCTGGAGAGGTCTAATGCAGCTGCAGCAGCCTTGGACAAGAAGCAAAGAAACTTTGATAAGGTAACCAAACATGGTCCTTGATTTGGGATTATTCTCAAAAATGATTTCTGATTACCTGTGATCCTAAAATCTACTTGCATGAAAAAATGCTTTTAGGTCCTGGCTGAGTGGAAGCAGAAGTATGAAGAGTCACAGGCTGAGCTAGAGAGCTCTCAGAAGGAAGCCAGATGTCTGAGTACAGAACTTTTCAAGCTGAAGAATTCCTATGAAGAATCTTTGGATCACCTGGAGACCATGAAGAGAGAAAATAAAAATCTCCAAGGTAAATTGGCAAAGAATCTTAAAACAAATGATAATAAATATAATAAATAAATATAATAAATAAATAAATGGAAATATTGAAAAGACTTGGAGTGTGGCGGTGGAAGAAGTGTATTTTATATTACCGTAGAGACCTTATCACTAAGGCTGGAGAAAATATGGCAATATGTTGAAATGCAATATTCTTTTAATCTAGAGGAGATTTCTGATCTCACTGAGCAACTTGGTGAGGGAGGAAAGAGCATCCATGAACTGGAGAAAATGAGAAAACAGCTGGAGCAAGAAAAAAGTGAGATTCAGTCTGCTCTGGAAGAGGCAGAAGTAAGTGTTCCGATGCAGCTTTATTCGTTGACTTTTAAACGAATGTTTATGTTTATGTGACTTTACACATAAAAACAATATAAGAACGATGTAGATTTCAGAATTTCAAGCAATTGTGTAAAATAAATTTTCAAGATGCGTATATTAAATACCGTTTTTAATTGTCTTGCAAACCAAGTAACGGATCCCAATCTTCTTTAAAAGGCCTCATTGGAGCATGAGGAGGGTAAGATTCTGCGAGCTCAGCTAGAATTCAACCAAACAAAGGCTGATATTGAGCGCAAACTAGCTGAGAAGGACGAAGAGATGGAGCAGAGCAAACGCAATTTGCAGAGAACCATCGATACTCTGCAAAGTTCTTTGGAGTCAGAAACACGAAGCAGGAATGAGGCCCTCAGAATAAAAAAGAAGATGGAAGGGGATCTAAACGAGATGGAGATCCAGCTTAGTCAGGCAAACAGACAAGCAGCAGAGGCTCAAAAACAACTCAAGAGTGTCCAAGCACATCTGAAAGTAAGACGCACTCTGAAGTAATACTGTGAATCAATGAAGCAAAGAATGAGAGCTTTTGGAGAGTTAAGAGAGTTGTTGAAATGTTTGTCTTAATTAGTTTGCACTCATATTCTAGGATGCGCAACTACAGCTAGATGACTCTCTGAGAACAAATGAAGATCTCAAGGAGAACACTGCGATTGTAGAGAGACGCAACAACCTTCTGCAGGCTGAACTAGAGGAGCTGAGAGCAGCTCTTGAGCAAACTGAGAGAGGCCGCAAGCTTGCAGAGCAAGAGCTGCTGGATACCAGTGAAAGAGTGCAGCTACTGCACTCCCAGGTTTGCGATTGGTTGGTTAGTCTTCATTCTGAACAGATCCATTTATTCAGCTTCTAATTTAATGTAAACATCTCCTTTGTCCAGAATACAAGCCTCTTGAATCAGAAGAAGAAGCTTGAGACTGACATATCCCAGCTGCAGAGTGAGGTGGAAGAGGCAGTGCAAGAATGCAGGAATGCTGAAGAAAAAGCCAAGAAGGCCATCACTGATGCTGCCATGATGGCTGAGGAGTTGAAGAAGGAGCAGGACACAAGTGCTCACCTGGAGCGTATGAAGAAGAACATGGAGCAGACCATTAAGGACCTGCAGCACCGCCTGGATGAAGCAGAACAAATTGCTATGAAGGGAGGCAAGAAACAAGTCCAGAAACTGGAAGCTCGGGTGAGTGGCCTACCATAAACCCCAACAATGTTTTCTGACTATTGCAAGTGGTACTCTGTAAACACGTTTATAATGTGCCAACAGGTGAGGGAGCTGGAGAATGAAGTAGAATCAGAGCAGAAAAAGAGCAGTGAGGCAGTGAAAGGAATTCGCAAATATGAGAGACGTATTAAAGAACTGACCTACCAGGTAAAAAACAACAACAACTAATTTCACTACTGAATACATCTATAGAAAATGTGATGACAAAAACATTCTCATACAACAAGTTCTCAAGTCTCTTTGCTATCATTTGTCTTCAAAGACTGAGGAGGATCGCAAGAATCTGGCTCGTCTGCAAGATCTAGTTGATAAGCTTCAGCTAAAGGTCAAGGCTTACAAGAGGGCTGCAGAGGAAGCTGTAAGTATTAGCCTAAATATCACACTTTTTTTGATAAATCATACAATTCAGTTCAGGCTCTAATCTCAGAACTGCTAATCCTGCTTCATAGGAGGAACAAGCCAACACACATATTAGCAAATTACGGAAAATCCAGCATGAACTTGATGAAGCAGAAGAAAGGGCTGACATTGCAGAGTCACAAGTCAACAAACTGCGTGCCAAAAGTCGTGATGTCGGTTCTAAGGCCAGTAATTAAGCAGACTGATTTATTTTTATTTTTTTTTGCTTGTATGATTCAAACCAATCATATGAAGTTTTAATTTCCCCATTTTTAAAGTATATTTTTGCCACATTTATATACGATTGATTTTTAGAGAACATATGTAATTAAAATATTTTACCACAACTGATAATCTCTCTCTCCTCTTTTTCATACAGAAGGGACATGATGAAGAGTAAAGCTCAAATGGACCTTCTGTGTATCTCCTATGTGTTGTATTAGCTATCCACCTAGCTCTTTTTCAGCCACATAGTAGAATAAAGTTTAATTGCATTCAATCTGTGTTGTGATTGAGTTATTATGTGTTAAATTATATATTAACACTACTTTGTGGGAAAAATACCAACTAATCTTTCATTATATTAAGACCAATTCCCAATTCTCCTTATGGTGGGCGGCCCATTCATGAGTTCCTTCTTGCCTGTTTCTTGGGGAAATCTTATTGAAGCCCGAAGGTTTAGAAGATATTTAGTCAACATCCAACAAGTTTTGAATAAATTAGCGTCCCATTCATTGGTAACTATAAACATTCACTGCGCTATTTAGATTCCCAAATTTCGGTCAAATAAATGCTATTTTTGCAGTGTTCAATACATACAATATGTAAATATTTACATGACTGTAATGGCAGGAGAAAGCAATGTATATGTTGTGGGGGGAAACAAATAAAACTTTACAGTTTTCTGAGAGCTATATATAATCGATATTTGTGTATGTAATGTAATTTGTAATGTATATTGTGTTTATGTATTTGAAATAGTTGAATGGACTGATAAAGGTAGCTGTAAAGTATATTGTGTCTATGTATTTGAAACATTTGAATGGGCCGATAAAGGTAGCTGTAAAGTATTTTGTTGAAGTACAATGTCGTTTTGACCATAATAATGTACCAAATCTAACTCGTAAAAATATTACAGTAGTACAGAAAATACTATACATACATTTATAGGCGAAGTCGAACTCTGTGACGCCAAACAACTTCCCTGTGCAAAGGATCATGGGGGCCTGAAGTGTCCATCAGTTGTACCCTTCAAACTCCTTCATTCAGAAGCCCAGCAAACAGGGGACGTACCCCGGACGTTTCGAACGTCCGTTTAGGTCCGCATTACGTCCGCTTTGTAACGTTCGGGGGCGGACGTTCGGAGGACGTCCGGATTTGGTCCGCTGTGTAACGTTTGCTGGCGGACGTTTTGAGGACGTCCACTTAC
>NW_015558606.1:412-2050 GCF_001515605.1 Sinocyclocheilus anshuiensis | reverse complement strand
AGGGTAACTTGTAATCTGTAACCTATTACAACAAGTAACCTTCCCAACACTGGACCTGACACCTTGCAACTCCGACAAAGAGAGTTGACAAAATTAAACTAAAATATAAACCCATATTGGATTTTAAACATTCCTTAAAACAAAATCCCTTGTTTAACTGAGAATGCAAAATGCAAAAGAATGCAAAATGTTTTGCAGATTGATATTATTATTATTTTTTACTATAGTATAATAGATTTGAATACATTGTAAAATGAAGTTAGTTAAATTAATCATTTTTATTTTTGGAAAAAGAAAATAGGAGTAACTTCTGTAATTAAAAATGTCATCAAATCAGGAGTCTGTTTTCAGCATTTAAACATCAAAATCTTGATATCCTTCAATAATATAATTGAACATACAGGCTACAATTAGGGTTATGCACTCCCCATGCATGAAGAAAATAAGGTTGCATCCCAGGAGCTCTACAAGAATGTTATAGAGTGATTAATGCAGCAAATGAAAACACGAAGACAAGAAAGTGGAAAATAACACAGGTAAGACAAATAAATTAATTCTTTCCATTTACATATTAAACTGTTGGTAAGCCGACAAGAAAAGTTATTTAGGAAAATTATTATTTTAGTTATTGCATTTAAGACTGCTATACCATGTGCAGCTCAAAAAATAGAAGTAATGTAGCCTATGTCCCAATGTGGCTATAAGCAAGCGTCGATCAAATGAGCACATGATCGAATGACATCACTTTAGGGAACGGCTTGACTGGACTGTGACTGGCGTGATTTTTTTTCCCCAAACCAGTTGGGCGCAAACCCCACCCCGCAGCCATGACTCATGTCTCTGGTTCGATTTCATTGGTCAACTATATCACAGCGCTGATTGGCTACACCGCGTTGACACAAACGAACTCATTTTAATATAATATCCAAAACACAAAAGGGACACGACACAAGTGTAAGAAATGAAACGTTGTACACACAATTTACAACTTAAATAAAAGGGTGTATAAAATGAATAAAAATAGTGCATAAAACTATGCATAAAACTACATAACATAGGCTGCTATAAAACGCACACAGAGTAGCTTAACACTGAGAAAACGACACTTATGTATTGTACAGAACAAAAACCGGCAAACGCAATAAAAAGATTTTTTATATATATATATTACCTTATTAATTCTTTAGTATAGCAAACAATATGACCTCCTTACCTGCAGTCCTAGCCCAGAATTCAAGAGTTTAGGTGCATTTGACTTGGCAGCAAAGTACCCCGAAAAGGATTCAAAAGCATGACTTTATTTGCATTCACGTAATGATTACTAACGATCACAGAGTTGACTGGCCATACAATGCTTTATTCATCAATTAAATAGATGAAATACAAAAATGCCATGGTACACAAAAACATTACATGCAATTCACAATTGCTATAAAAACTTTTGAAACATTTTTCTGTGCAGTTGCTATTGTTAACAAGTTTCCAAATATGATTTTAAATATGGCTTCATAACCTGCAGTCCTGATCTAGATTTCATAAATAATACTATGTTTGCATTAACTAATCTACTAATTAACAATTTTTAAACAAATTAACCCCCCCCCCCACACACAAACACACACACACCCAAACCCAAAC
>NW_015558606.1:0-311 GCF_001515605.1 Sinocyclocheilus anshuiensis | reverse complement strand
ACTTCCCCCCACACACCCAAACCAACCCACGCCCAGACAGCCCTTTTTCCCCTTTTTCCTGTATATCTGCTGTAGTCATGCTCTGAACCAGAACTACATTTTCTGGGGCGTCCAGCTGTCAAACGCCGCCTAGAACCAGTCTTAGCTGTTCTTCGGGCCACTGCTGTTGGCTGACAGCCAATAATAGGACCTGGTCGTCTAGCAGCTCGTCTTAACGCTGCTGCACGTTTTGACACAGACATCCCTTTACCAAAGCAGTAAAATGCAGAGATCATTTGGGTCGGGTTGTGCTGCATCTTTTCAAGCTGCTT
>NW_015558605.1:1538487-1562150 GCF_001515605.1 Sinocyclocheilus anshuiensis | reverse complement strand
CAAAATCTCAGCACCCATTCACTTTTATTATAAAGCGCTTTTATGGTAGATTTATTTTGCTTCAAAATCTCAGCACCCATTCACTGCTATCATAAAGCACTTTTATGATGGATTTATTTTGCTTCAAAATATTAGCAGCCATTCACTTTTATTATAAATCGCTTTTAGGATGGATTTATTTTGCTTCAAAATCTCAGCACCCATTCACTGCCATTATAAAGCGCTTTTATGATGGATTTATTTTGCTTCAAAATATTAGCAGCCATTCACTTTTATTATAAAGCGCTTTTAGGATGGATTTATTTTGCTTCAAAATCTCAGCACCCATTCACTGCCATTATAAAGCACTTTTATGATGGATTTATGCACTGTGTCTTGCTTCAAAATCTCAGCACCCATCCACTGCCGTTATAAAGCACTTTTATGATGGATTTATGCACTTTATTTTGCTTCAAAATCTCAGCACCCATTCACTGCCGTTATAAAGCACTATTATGATGGATTTATCCAGTTTCTTGCTTCAAAATCTCAGCACCCATTCACTGCCGTTATAAAGCGCTTTTATGTTGGACTTATGCACTGTATCTTGCTTCAAAATCAAAGCACCGAACCACTGACATTATAAAGCACTTTTATAATGGACTTGTGCACTGTATCTTGCTTCAAAATCTCAGCAGCCATTCACTGCCATTATAAACCACTTTTATGATGGATTAATGCACTTTATCTTACTTAAAAATCTTAGCACACATCCACTGTAATTATAAAGCAATTTTATGATGGATTTGTGCACTGTATTTTGCTTCAAAATCTCAGCACCCATTCACTACCATTACAAATCGCTTTTATGATGGATTTATTTTGCTTCAAAATCTCAGCACCCATTCACTGCCATTATAAAGCACTTTTATGATGGATTTATGCACTGTATCTTGCTTCAAAATCTCAGCACCCATTCACTGCCATTATAAACCACTTTTATGATGGATTAATGCACTTTATCTTACTTAAAAATCTTAGCACACATCCACTGTAATTATAAAGCAATTTTATGATGGATTTGTGCACTGTATTTTGCTTCAAAATCTCAGCACCCATTCACTTTTATTATAAATCGCTTTTATGATGGATTTATCTTGCTTCAAAATCTCAGCACCCATTCACTTGTATTATAAAGCGCTTTTATGATAGACTTATTTTGCTTCAAAATCTCAGCACCCATTCACTGCTATCATAAAGCACTTTTATGATGGATTTATGCACTGTATTTTGCTTCAAAATCTCAGCAGCCATTCACTTTATTATAAATCGCTTTTATGATGGATTTATCTTGCTTCAAAATCTCAGCACCCATTCACTTGTATTATAAAGCGCTTTTATGATAGACTTATTTTGCTTCAAAATCTCAGCACCCATTCACTGCCATTATAAACCACTTTAATGATGGACTTATACTTTTTATTTTGTTTCAAAATCTCAGCACCCATTCACTGCCATTATAACGCACTTTTATGATGTATTAATTTTGCTTCAAAATCTCAGCTCCCATTCACTGCCATTATAAAGCACTTTTATGATGGATTTATGCACTGCACGCTGCCACGCTTCTGCGATTCGGCTGAAGAACGGTTTGAATCGTAATTCATTTAAACTGTTTAAACCGATGCAAGTGATTTAGTGCATTGCATAGTTTTACACGCAAACTAAAGTCAATTGATCATTATCGAATGTAACATCGAAGTGCTTTATGTAACGTTAATGCACGTTGTTTTGTAAAAGCTGCTCCCTATATCGTGAGTCGGTTCATTATAAACACAAATTCAAAAGTGAAGGGGGAAACGGAGCTTTCTGAAACAACGAGTCAATTGAATCAAATGACTCGGAGTTTTGAATCACTTCACGCTAACGACACATGCTGGACAAAACGACAACTACAGACACAAACATCTGCAATAATGACCAGAGGCAGCTCCTGACTGTAAATGTGGAGGAGATTCTGGGTCGTAGCGCTGCGTCAAGCTAAAAGTAATATAAATAATATATCATTATGATTGATTAATTAATCAATTACTCACCCTCGTGTCGTTCCAAACCCGTAAGACCTCCGTTCATCTTCGAAACACAAATTAAGATATTTTTGATGAAATCCAAGAGCTTTCTGACCCTCCCATAGACAGCAAGGGTACTACCATTTTTTCGTTTCGAATTTTCATTTTTGGGTGAACTATCCCTTTAAGACCATTATCTATGACTCTTGACATTACCAGTGATCTGATTGTGAGGCACCCAGAGATTTAGTTTGGATTACTTTGCCTTTCTGTTAATTAATCTCATGTTAATTTTTAGATTATTATAAAGATGGCGGTTCTTAAAGAGGAGAGTGAAGATGTGAAGATTGAAGACACTTTCAGAGTCAAAAATTATTTCAGTTATTTCAAAGGTCCTTACAGCCTAAAACAGCAAAAGAACCAAAACCCACAACGACACTGGCCAAACACATAAATATAGTAAACAATAATAATGAAAGAATTCACTTCACCGCAGTATACGGAATCATTACAAGACTAATATTTCGAAGAGTTCAGTGTTTGTCACGTCATTACAGAATATTCAAGGCTGCCACCTACAGGTCTAATTTTGTAATGAGTTTATATTCTGCCCATACTCTGCATTCTCTTTGTGTAGTTTATAGGGTGAATTCGGGTAATCTGGGACATTTTTTGCAATTTTGACTTTGACTTTATTTCGATATCTATCTAACACATTAGATCAGTGGTTCCCAACACTGGTCCTTGAGGCACCCCAACACTGCACATTTTGCATGTCTCCTTCCTCTGACACACCCGTTTCAGGTCTTGGAGTCTCTACTAATGAGCCGATGACCTGAATCAGGTGTGTTTGATTAAGGAGACATGCAAAAACGTGCAGTGTTGGGGTGCCTCCAGGACCAGGGTTGGGAACCACTGCATTAGATCAACAAATTAGACTTTTCTGAAATCCCTAAATTCTGTTGTGTGATATGGTAGGCCAAGGACGTAGACATTGTTTTTCTTCATTAGGTTTACAAACTCCATGTTGTAAACGTGGGAGCTGTGTCCATCAAGCAGGAGAACATGTGGACGTGGGTCATCTCTTGGCAGGCTTTGCAACATGAATTGCCTCCCCCACTCAAAAAACAACTGACTGTTTATCCACCCATTGTCAGACATTCTCACCATGGTGTTTGGTGGACACCCCAGGAGCCACTCTGCCTTCAGCCGTTTGCCTTTGAATATAATCATTGTGGTGCCATACCCACCCGCAGCATTCAAACTGGCAAGGCAGGTGATGGTCTCTCCCTTCTCGCCGGCAGTGACCTCGAAACATGGTCCCCCAACCTCGGCAAATATGGTCTGGAGCATTTTCTAAAACCCAGAGACTTAATGATATTTTCATAATCACTTCATAACTACCGGGCGGTTGAAGCCAGCTGCTCTG
The DNA here is from genome assembly GCF_001515605.1 of Sinocyclocheilus anshuiensis. Taxonomy (NCBI): domain Eukaryota; kingdom Metazoa; phylum Chordata; class Actinopteri; order Cypriniformes; family Cyprinidae; genus Sinocyclocheilus; species Sinocyclocheilus anshuiensis. The sequence continues at coordinate 1,558,673 of NW_015558605.1, read as the reverse complement.
GAAGCAGAAAGACCCTCAGGCTTTCTGATACTCAAGTTAGGGTTCCGCTTCAGGAACCCCTGAAACCAGGTGTAGCCTGCTTTTTTCTTGGTTGCAGGGAAGCCCTTTATCCCTTTTTTTTTATTTAGCGAATTTGAATGCAAGGTTCTGGATATCTTCCATCATTAGGGGAAACCCCCTTTTGCCACGTGTCTTCACAAGCTCTGCGTCTTCTTGGGAGATAAAGGGCTTCCTCACGATTATGTGTTTGTGGTCCCCTGTGCCTTTGACTCTTCGCTGAAGGGTGGACTTCGGAGCATTCCAGGCCCTGGCCTAAAAACGAAGCTGAGGGATGCTACCTGCCTCCACTAGCTCTTTGTACTCAGCAATAGCTCCCTTCATTCTACTCTCATTCCATTGGTTTAGCTTCTTCTTATTTCTCTCATTTCCCTCTCTCTCTCTTCCTCGCTCTTTCTGTTGCCATCTCTTTTCCTGACGCTGTGGTGCCATTATATTCTGTAATACATTTCATTGAGGTATAAGTGTAGCACAGATATATTTTCACTCACAGAACACTCTCTGACGGAGCGCTTCAGAGTTTCATCTGTCAAGCGATCTGTGCTATTTTTCAGTTCATCTGAATGGATGCGCAGCGCGCCTGTATTTGACGCATCGTAAACTCTAGTGAGAAGGCTAGACACTTTGTCTCACACACATGCAAAGAGAGAGAGCGAGAGAGTCTTACATAACGTGCAGAATTGATGCGCTACATGTAAACGATATTCTGGTTTCGTTTGTGACTGAAACTCTTTCCGCACTGATGGCAGGAGAAATGACGGTTAGATTTGGTCTTCTGAGCTCTGTTTTGTGAGGAAGTCTCTTCAGTCTTTGTGGATTTTTCTCCAGTTCTGAAATCACAATGTTTCTCGTGCTGATCTTTCTCTTTTCCCGTATTGTTCAGTTCTGGACTCTCCTCTTTCAGCGAATGGCGCTGAAAGAGGAGAGTCCAGAACTGAACAATACGGGAAAAGAGAAAGATCAGCACGAGAAACATTGTGATTTCAGAACTGGAGAAAAATCCACAAAGACTGAAGAGACTTCCTCACAAAACAGAGCTCAGAAGACCAAATCTAATCGTCATTTCTCCTGCCATCAGTGCGGAAAGAGTTTCAGTCACAAACGAAACCTTGAGGTCCACATGAGAGTTCACACTGGAGAGAAGCCTTTCACCTGTCAACAGTGTGGAAAGAGCTTCACGCAAACTCAAAGCCTTAAAGTCCACATGAGAGTTCACACCGGAGCAATCTCGTTCACCTGTCAACAGTGTGGAAAGTGTTTCACTCAGAAACAAAACCTTAAAGTCCACACGAGGATTCACACCGCAGAAATCTCGTTCACCTGTCAACAGTGTGGAAAGAGCTTCACACAAAAAGGAAACCTTGAAGTCCACATGAGGATTCACACCGGAGAAAAGCCTTACACTTGCTCTCAGTGTGGACAGAGTTTCACACATCATAACAGCCTTAGTTCCCACATGAGAACTCACTCTGGAGTGAAGCCGTTCATATGTGATCAATGTGGAAAGAGCTTCACAACAGAACTAAACCTGCGGTATCACGTGAACATTCATACCGGAGAGAAACCATTCACATGTGATCAGTGTGGGAAGGGTTTCACACGCAAGGTAACCCTCAATTCCCACTTGAGGATTCACTCTGGAGAGAACTGTTTTATATGTCATCAATGTGCAAAGAGCTTCAGTCATAAAAGTAGCCTTAATACTCACATGCAACTTCACACCGGAGAGAAGCCTTTCACCTGCAAACTGTGTGGAAAGAGCTTCACGCAAAAAGGAAATCTTAAGGCTCACGTGAAAACCTGCACAGGAGAGAAGCCGTGAAACAAGCTTCACAAGTATAGAAACCCTTAATTGCCACAGGAGGATCCTATTTTTGTTCTTGATCATGAGCAGAATACACGCATACCAAATTTGAAACAGAAATAAAAATCAACAATTAACACGTTGAAGGCTAAGGAAAACAAAAAATTTGGTTTTGTTAATACTGATTTCATTTGATTGGTAACAGCCCTATAGAGTCTTATTATATTAAGTGTAATTATTAATAAAATGTAAGAATTTGATATGAAAGATGACACATGCATTTAATAAGGTTAGGGGAAAATACCCTTTTTATAGGCAAAAAACTAATGCACAAATTACAGTCTCATTGGCTGGCGCTCGCCTATTGTCCCTGTTTTGATTTCAGCGAATCAGTTCGAGCGAACGCACACAACCTGATTAATATTCATGAATCCAGCAGCTCATTAATCCTTTGTGCGATTTATATTATTATTATTATTATTAAATAATACTTGATTTTCTTATTATAATATTATAATGCTTGACTGACTGATGTTAAGCGTATACTTTCAGATATTTCATTTTAGATATTTCATTTTTGTAGTTTACTCAACAGACTGATATATATATAGCTGTCTGGTGAGTAAACTAAAAAAATTACTAATCAATGGCAATTCAATTGCCAAGGTGTCTGTAGAGGGTTGATGGAGGATACATGATTATCTAATGTTAGGCGACTATCGATGAGAACACCAAGGTTACGTACACAACTTGAATTAAAAAGAGACCGATTGCCCAGGACAGAATTATTAAACTCAGATTTATCAGATGGACCAAAAATTATAATCTCAGTCTTAGAGTCATTTAGTGTTAAAAAGTTATTGGATAGCTAAAGTTTAACCTCGTCGAGGCAGGAGAGTAGCGTGAGTAAAGCAGAGGAGACATTTCTTTTTATCGGCATTTTCTTTTTACTGGCAAAAGAAAACAAATAGAGGCATAAATCTTAATAATTTGCTGTTGTAGTACCTTTAAAGTGCTGGAGTAACAAAATTGTTCTCCGAGTGCCAGATTAACAATCTTAAAACGCTGCAGCAATAAACAAAACTTCAGAGTTTCAACAAACGTGTGCTAGAGCAACCAAGTATTACAACTGTTAAAGCAATACTTGAAAGTCACAAAACCTTACATTAAAACTCAAAACTGTCTTTTTTGGCATATGTTGAACTGTTACAGACACAGCCACTGAACAAACAGGAACAAATCAGTGCTTGCACTTTTGATTGTCTATATCAGGGGTGTCCAAAACTCCGGCCCGCGAGGGATTTTAAAAATGTATACGTATCTGGCCCGTTATAGGGGAAAATAGATGAAATTCACTAAATAGCCATTGGGTGTCGCTGTCACATGCAGCCAAGGCAGTTAGTCAGATGTAGGCCTAAATACGAATTAAGGGGCTAAAAACAACAAATTACCGTATTGGCCCGAATATAAGACGACCCTGTTTTGTTCTTGATCATGAGCAGAATACACGCATACCAAATTTGAAACAGAAATAAAAATCAACAATTAACACACGTTGAAGGCTAAGGAAAACAAATGAGTTTTAAGAAGAAATTTAAAAACAAGCTATTCCACAATCGAGGACCCACCACTGAAAAGGCTCGATCCCCTCTGCGTTTCGGCCTTGGGATTGTCAATAAGTTAATGTTGCCAGATCTTAAACTTCTAGGAGGGTTATAGGGACACAGTAAATCAGACACGTATTTTGGAGCAAGATTATGTAGACATTTATACACAAATGGAAGAATTTTAAAGCCATTGGAGGGCTCGCGAAATGGTCATATTTGCAACCTATTTTAAGAAATTTAGCTGCAGCATTTTGAATCGATTGAAGTCGAGCTACCTGAGACTTGGAGAGACTGTAAAACAGAATTGCAATAATCCAAACACGAAGTTATAAAAGCATGGATAATTGTCTCGAGAGACTTTTTTAGACTAAACATTTTTAATTTTAGAAAGTGAACGAAGCTGGAAAAAACTAGAGGCAACGACGGACAGCCCTCTACATTGCGAGTAATCACTTGCATATGCGACTAAATCTTCACTCTGGGCAACTAAATTATATCTAATATTAGCCACTGGCTAATAAATTCTTAGCCTCCATCTCGCACACTGGTGAGCAAAATCTAAAGGCTTGTTCACACCGGGACGAATATCGCGTGCGATTATCACCAACGTTTAACGCCTCGTGACTAAACAAAGTGTGCCAATGTGAGTGTGCACACCGACGCGCAAAACGCAAGGCGTAAAAGCGTCATTTTTTAAAAAATGCCTCGGGCTCGTTTTTTTTTTGGTTTGACGCGCCGCGTTAAAAACTGGTGCGTTTTCAGATGTATTTCCAAGAAAAAAACATCGTCTTATATTCGGGTCAATACATTGTTGATCTCATTTTGTTAAGTCATAGCGCAACAAAGAAAAAGGAAAATCGAAAGTGAATGCAGGAGATTTCAGACACGTTGGGGAATTGAATATTTCTTCACGGAGGTCAGCGGGAAATGTGTCTGTTTAATTTGCCAGGAGTCCGTTGCGGTGACGAAGGAATATAATGTTAAAAGACATTATGAAACAAAACATCAGTCTTTCAAATCTTAAGCCCCGTTCATACCAAGCATGATAACTATAAAGATAACGATAAAGATATCGTTCTAAAAATCGTTCTCAATATTAAAGATTAGCAGAGTCCTCACCACGACTATAACGATAAAGACAAAGAGAAACGATATCGTTGGAATATGGTGTGGACGCTAATATCTTTATCTTTATAGTTATCTTTATAGTTATCGTTCTTGGTGTGAACGGGGCTTTACACTGGTGCCGAGCGCGATCAAAGGGTGAAACAATTGGCAGCTGCCTTATCAGCTCAACAACAATTTTTCCGTGTTAATAAAGCACAGGAAAATTCTACATTAGCTAGTTATGAGGTAGCTCACCTAATAGCGCGGCACGGAAAACCCTTCACTGAAGGTGAACTTACAAAGAAGTGTCTGATGAAAGTTGCCACTATAAGTTGCCCAGAAAAGATACAAGATTTTAAAAATATCAGTCTTTCAAGAAACACAGTCGGACGGCGAATTGAAAACTTGATTTTTACTCAATTGCGTGCGATGACAGCACCGATTCCACAGACACTGCACAGCTGTTAATATTTTTTGAGAGGTGTGGACAGTGATTTTTGCATTTCAGAAGAGCTCCTTGATATGAAGAGCCTTTAAGAGTACAACAACGGGAAAAGATCTTTTTGAAGCCGTATCATGAGCGATTGAAAACCTGAATCTCCCTTGGGCCAGGCTCTGTGGCATTACAACGGATGGAGCGCCAGCCATGATCGGCGAGCGGAACGTGTGTTTGAACAAAGTTGGCGAAAGTGGAGGTGAGGCTGTGAAAATGCACTGTATCATACACCAGGAAGCGCTCTGTGCCAAAGCCATCCAGATGGATGATGTGATGACCAGTGTTGGGGAAAGTTACTTTTAAAAGTAAAGCATTACAATATTGCGTTACTCCATAAAAAAAGTAACTAATTACGTTACTTTTTATGGAAAGTAATGCGTTGCGTTACTTTTTAAATCTGGACAGGGCTTGCTTGTTTGTTTGTTTGTAAAATAAAAAAGTTACATTTTTGGCAAATATAAAAGCCTTTTCACACCAAAAGTGAAATGAATAAGCCTCAGGCTGAAGAGAAAGTAAATTTACGTCCGTACAGTAGAATGCAGAAGAAATTTCAACACACTTCAGCAATAAAAAAAGACACACAAATGTTTGTCTAGAGTCTTTTTGTGCTAAAGTAACTAATTACATTACTTAGTTACTTTTTATGGAAAGTAATGCGTTGCGTTACTTTTTAAATCTGGACAGGGCTTGCTTGTTTGTTTGTTTGTAAAATAAAAAAGTTACATTTTTGGCAAATATAAAAGCCTTTTCACACCAAAAGTGAAATGAATAAGCCTCAGGCTGAAGAGAAAGTAAATTTACGTCCGTACAGTAGAATGCAGAAGAAATTTCAACACACTTCAGCAATAAAAAAAGACACACAAATGTTTGTCTAGAGTCTTTTTGTGCTTATTAGTACGGTTAAACTGGATCATCGAAGGTCAGAAGCAAAGACATTGGTTAATAGAATGGGATAAGGACCAGCTGATATGTAACCCTGGAGCACAAAAGCAGTCTTAAGTCGCTGGGGTATATTTGTAGCAATAGCCAACAATACATTGTATGGCTCAAAATTATAGATTTTTCTTTTATGCCAAAAATCATTAGGACATTAAGTAAAGATCATGTTCCATGAAGATATTTTGTAAATTTCCTACCGTAAATATATCAAAACTTAATTTTTGATTAGTAATATGCATTGCTAAGAACTTCATTTGGACAACTTTAAAGATGATTTTCTCAATATTTAGATTTTTTTGCACCCTCAGATTCCAGATTTTCAAATAGTTGTATCTCAGCCAAATATTGTCCAATCCTAACAAACCATACATCAATGGAAAGCTGTTGTATTGTGCTCAGTGATGCATACATCTCAATTTCAAAAAATGGACCCTTATGACTTGTTTTGTGGTACAGGGTCACATATTGGAAATGTATGCGCACTTGAAATCCTTTGCCGTGAAGCTAAGACTTTTTTGAGAGACAAATCAGTGACCGCAACGCTGTGCACTTTCCTAGTTTGTCCGAAATCATCTCGAGTTTAATCAAACGTCACGCACAAAGGATGATGAGTCTGTTTGGCTCCACATACATATGTGAGCAAACATTTTCGCTGATGACGCTGAACAAGAGTCCACTGAGAGTCCACGACTTACTCCTGACTTGACATCAATTCTGAAATCCAAGGCACAACATCACTGTGCGCATTAATAAAGTTAATGCTGAGTAAAAAATGTATTGAAAGCAATACATTGTAATGATTCTTAGGTTAAAAATTTATATAATATCATGGTGCATATATATTTTGCATTATACACGTAACATTTTTAGAGAATAACATTTAAAATATAGCAGACAAAGACAAATTAATGGCAATAATCAATTAGCTTGTCTAATAGTTTTAAAAAAAAATTATTATTATTATTACAGCCATGCGGCCCGAGACAACACACATTTTTTTTTGCACCTGGCCCCCAGTGGACAAAGTTTGGCTTTTGATGAAGAGCATTTTCTCTACTTTTCTCTACTATATTGTCATTAAATAGCAGTAATGAAAATTACATGATTGTAACGGTATGCTAATGAATGCATTCAATAATGATTATTACTTGAGGAGTCGTATGGCATAATAATACATGACTCATATACAATTAAAGGGATAGTTCACCCAAAAATGAAAATTCTGTCATTAATTACTCACCCTCGTGTCGTTCCAAACCCGAAAGACCTTCGTTCATCTTCAGAACACAAATGAAGATATTTTTAAAGAAATCCGAGAGCTTTCTAACCCTGCATAGACAGCAAGGGAACTACCACGATCAACGTCCAGAAACGTAGTAAGGACATCGTTAAAATAATCCATGTGACATCAGGGGTTCAACCGTAATGTTACGAAGCTACGAGAGTACTTTTTGTGCGCAAAGAAAACAAAAATAATGACTTTACTCAACAATTCGTCTCCTCCGCGCCATGTGCTGGATTTATAAAGTGTTTAAACTCAATATAGACTGATTTCAAGACATCTCAAATTTCATTTAATTATTCAAGACAGACAATGAGAGCAAAATCTCAAGCCACTGAGCGGTTGTTAATGATCCATTAATTAATATAATATTTTGTATAATCTCGTTATGCTTAGTATAGACACAATAACTAAAGCCACTAGAACAAAAACATCTATGAGATTTATTTGGACAATACATATTGAATATTTATTGTTAGGCATATGGCCTATTAATCTTTTCTGCATTTATGCAATATACTGGAGACCAGAATATTCCACTGCGGGACACACACGTAACTTGCGCAGCTGTAATTCAGAGGCGGGGATTATGTTAATTGTGAATGAGCGTGCACAAGCCCCCTAATTACGAATGATTGGAATTCATTAACATACACATGTTCAACTATTAAATCTGATGTTTACGAAGCGTTCGTGAATCCAGAGGAGTTTTCGGGAAGGTCTGTTTGATTTAAAATGGTCCTCTTATGGAGATGCTTTACAACAGAATTGAATTTGTTTGCATTAATGACACACTATTTTTCTGTTTAACACTGTAAAGCTGTTTCGACACGATCTGTGTCGTATAAAGCGCTATAGAAATAAAGGTGACCCGAGCTGACCATGGACACACAGTTACCAGTTTTCCTCTTCAGCCTCTGTCATGTTAATAAACCTGATTAATGTTCTCTCATGCAGCTGAAGGAAAGTGGTTTTCTGGAGCTGCTGGTTATCTGTGGGCTGCTGGAAGGCATGTGATACGCGTGACTCGTTTACGCTGTGCTATCACAGACTCAGGGCCGTGTGCGTCTGGAGGACACTGTGATAACTTACAACTTCCACTGTGATAACACACTACTGAACCCAGCGGCCTGAAGAGAGAAGGCTTCTCTAAATACATTTACATTTAGTCATTTATCCAAAGTATGAGGACAATAGAAGCAATCAACAAAAGAGCAATGATTTGCAAGTGCTAGGATAAGTCTCAGCCTAATTGTTGTTGTTGTTGTTGTTGTTTTTAAAAATGCAACAGTTAAAATATAAATAAGGGAGAGTTTCTTCACATGTTTTGAAGCATTGACTACAAAAAAAAAGCTTTTTTTTTTACTTTACTTATTTTACATGTCATTAAAAACACATTGAATTTATAGAACTTGGAAAATTAGAAATTTGGTCTCAGGCTCTCATTCTCATAAAAAAAAACACTTAATTTTCAACGTAACAGCCTCTGTCCAAAATCACTCATATGCAACGTGACATTGCAAACTTGAATTGTTGGAAGTGAGATTGATTTTAATATGTTCTTAATTACTGCATCAATACAATGAAGAGCTTTTCAAATGCACTTACATTTTAAACAGCAATAAAACATGAGCCCTCTCATCAAAACTGTGGTATTGATGTGTTTATTTGTTTATCCCAACAGCTATTACAAAAATATGATGATGGAATTTTAATTAGGTGAATAGAATGAAGTACGGTTATGTTGTTGTGATTATGTTGGGGTTCAGATAGACTCGTGTATGTTATCACCAGATGCTGTAGGAAACTGGAAGTACATCACTGAATTTGAATTCGGTATAACTTTCTGAAGTAGCTCTGTAAATCATTTTATGCAGATGATCTTAAAAATAATATTCATAAATCTAAGAATAGAAGTTCAAGGCTGCGGGCGTTTAAATCAAATCACGTCTTCCGCCATTATTGAGAGCAGGCCCGGCTCCAGAATCAAATCACTGAGGGTGCTTCTTCAATTATTGAGGGTACTCTAACCTATATATATATATATGTAACGGAGGCCAGCGGTCGGTGCTATGCAGGTAAACCTCACTCCCCTGATCTCAAGAGACACACTAGCGACTGACGTTAGTGGCTGCAGTCTTTAGCCTCCTTGTTAGTGCGTCCGCCTCCCATCCCAGAGACCCGGGTTCGAGACCCACTCGGAACGAGAACGAGGTGTGGCGGTGGGGACCCGGGAGAGAGGGGTTACATTGGTGCCGTGACCCGGATGGGAGTGAAGCTTAGGGGGGTGAGTGTAACGGAGGCCAGCGGTCCCCGGGAGAGAGGGGTTACATATATATATATATATATATATATGACAGATCTTTCTGGTCCTCGAATCTGATTTGCTGGTAAGAGTGCGATATTAGAGTCCAACAGAACTCTCATTCTCACAGCGAGTGTCACGGCGGACACCCAAATCCACTATGAATTTAAAAATAATAGTGTTTTGTGTCACAGAATGCAGTTTTAAGAGTTTTTTTAGGCGAGAATGTACTTGTTAGGACTTCAAATATGCGGTTTGTTAATAAAGATAACCTCTATTTGAAAATTTGCTTCGATGTTTTCGGAGTTGTGAGCTCCAGGGCATCAGCGGGCATTCAGCGCTCATTACACCCGCCGAGAGCAGCCTTACCTCGGCCGGATCTTCTGGAATTTACCGCTGGCTCTGATGTCTCTGTTAAACATGAGATATAATTTGTTTTGGGTAAATCTCGCGGGCAGTGTTTGATCTCATTAATCTATTATTTGTTCCAGAGCAAATCGTTTTGGCAAAATCTAATCATGTTTATGTAATTTAGTATTAGGAAAACTGTGTGTGTGTGTGTGTGTGATGGTGATTTTAGTTACATTGTTCCGCCATTCGATGGTGACGAGACAGTTTTATGAGTCAGCAGTAAAGACTTCTAAATTGAAAAATACTAAAGCACAGTTTTGATTTTGAACAAAGAATTTATTTTTTCTTTCAACGCCAGCAAATGCACTGAGCAGTGCTGTCAATGGAAATCACCCTGAACAGATGAAAGGATAGTACGAGCCTATCGGACATTCAAACGAATGTTTTATTGTGAATATGAGTTTGATCTGAAGAATGAATGCTGGAACAGATGCAGGTAATCACACTCGCTCAGTCCATCTCTCTCTCGTAATACTCTACTTCACATAATACACAGCTTTTACTACGGTAATACAATATAAGCTTTTAATGAAGCAACTCAGCGTTCCTTCGTTACTAGTTCTAAAGTGATGTTTGTCCATTGTCTAAATGTATTTTCCTTGCCATGGCACCTGGCCAGCAGGTTACACAAAGTAATCTTTCAGGAGGTCACATTGCTGCTTAGCAGCGAGGGTAGGGTTTCCTGACCTTTCAGCTGGCACACATTGCATGGCCCCCAGACCATCTCTCCTCCATGCTCCCTCGTTGACTCTGTGGTCTGCATCCTCCCAGTCTGCCAGCGCTGGTGTCATGCAGGCCTCTGACTACTCGATCACAGAGGAAGTTGTGGAGGCATGCTTAAACAAGGGAGATCTCGGTGACACTGTCTGGGCCAAAGGCCAAGTGGTTCTGTCAAAGGCCAGTAGATGTAAACCCTCTGGTTGTGGTCCAGCTACCTGAAGGGGTAGGGTTTCATCAGGTCTTTTCTCAGAGGATATCTGGAGAGGGACATCCCCCATAAACATCTAGAGTAGCACAATATCAGAACAGGGAAGCTTTTCTGGAGGAGGATCCAGGAGAGCAGGAGACCCTGGTCCAGTGCTTTCTTTAGGTCAGAATGTGCAAAGAGCCCAGCTTCCAAGACCCTGCCCTGAATACCAACACTAATATAAATGAATCTATAACTTGCATCGACAGCTGCCATCATGAGAACAGAAAATCTGCCTTTATAATTATGCCACATGCTCCCACTGGGGGTTGGGGGCTGGATGTAGATATGTTTGCCATCAAGGGCACCCAGACAATGTGGAAACTGCCATTTCTCCACAAAGTTCTTGGCAATTGCTCGCCATTCTTCCTCTGATTTTGGTGTCTGCAAATATAAATGCATTACAAAATATTTATTTACAACAGTCAACATGAAAGATTTCTCTTCACCTAATCTCCTAGAGTAACTACTGAATTTCTAAATATATTAGTTCAAGTCACCCTTACACACACACACACACTTTTATAACACTACACCTTTCAGCAGTAACTAAATTGTTCAATCAATTCAGTCAAGCATACTAACTTATAAAATGTTTAGTTTATCATTATGAAGTATGCTGTTTATCTTCATATTTGTACATACTGTATGTCAGTATTTTTGCTGTTGTGATAAAATACTAAAAAAAAAAATGATAAAAAAAAAAAAAAAACACTTTTTGAACTTGTAGAAAATCATCTTTCAAGACCTGATGTAGGGCTGCACATGTGTGTTTCACTATCAGATACAGTAGTGGCCCCATTTCGCCTTAACATTACCGCAAAATGGAAACATAAGAGACAAACCTGTACATTTGTCAAATATACAAACCTGTTGCCAAGAATCTGAGGGTCATCTTGGTGTCCAAATCTTGTAATGTGTGCATGGTTAAGATTTGCGTGGAAGAAAATGTGAAAAGATTCTCCTTATGTGTGTGCTGCAACCAGATTTCATAATCGGTTAGGATTTTTTAAACTCTTGTAGGCTGAAGGTTTTTTTGTTTGTTTGTTTGTTTTTTATTTAAAGAACAATAATATATATATATATATATATATATATTCAAAGAGTCTCTGATACTATCAATATATATTCATATTTCAGTCAAGAAAACCATAAAAATGGGTTACTTATTGGTAAATTTACACTTATGAATATGAAATGTGGTCAACAGTATAGATAAATTAAGTAAAACTACTGTTCCTCTAGGTCAGGATAGTCAGTAAAGCCAAAGAGTACATTTTCCTATAAGAGTGAAAAAGGTCTTAAACACTTGAATAGATTTTTATTGATACATTTTTGAACATTACACAATAGTGTAACTGATTATGTACAGTGCCACAATAAGTGCAAGGCAGTTTCCTCATATTCATTACAAATAAATACAATTCAATTTTTGTAAATAATGATTTGCTGGATAAAATCTGAGAATAAGCTTATAAGAAAACAAATGTTTGAAAACCAACATAAGATTTAGTAACATCAAAATATGCTGAACTGGGAGAATGGTCTTTATCAATACCTCTAAATAGCATGTGAGTGCCTGAAGGGATTAAACCAATAACAACTGAATTATTATTTTTTTTTTTCAGAAATTGGTATTTTACAATAAGAAATGTTGTCAAACCTGTTCTTAAAAAAGAGATGTGTGTTCGTATAGAGTGTTTCTATTATTCCAGATGAAATAGTGATGCAAATTAAAAATTATGCTTATACAGTATATTAATGACCAAGCCAGGAGCACTTGTTTGTGTAAGGGAGATAACTTGGCTGGAATTTTATCTATATTCAAATTACACATCAAAACATAACTAAGTCCACCAATATTTGAAAACAACATCAGGAATAAAATTCCAGACAGAAGTGGGCTGTTTTAGGTGATGCTTAATCCAATTAATCTCAAAGGTGTGGTTCATAGTGGTGAAGTCTAAGAAATTAAGGCCATCATTCTCATATGTATTCATAATTACAGTCTTTTTAACATGGTTTGTTCGATTTTTCCATAGGAAATCAAAGAGCATTTTATCTATATTTTTACTAGTGTGGTTAATCAAGATACAAAGATAAGGAGGCATACGTCAGTCGGGTTATACCTTCACAGGTCCCTTAAGGAAGAGATCTCTTTGAAGCCAGAAATTGAGATTTCTTTTTATAGTTTTATTAATTATGGAGTTAAAATAGAGAGAGCATCTTTTCAGCTGGTCTTTAACAATTGTGATTCTTAAGTATGTTTCACTATCTTTTACAAATACTTATTACATTAGTTCACATTTACTAATATTGATCCATTAGAGAAATTGTTAATAACATTAATTGCCGTTGGAATTTGGTCACTATTTAAAATAAATAAAAAATAAATCGGTGAACTGACTTATAATGATTTCTTTATTCGCTATTGAGACGCCTTTAAGAACAATTTTTTAACAGGTTGATTTGTTGCAGATTTGTTGCATTTGTTGCAGTGGAACTTCCCAAAACCGAAAGTGCCTTCCGTAATTAAAAACGCATTAGGTTCGCTAGGAAAAATGTGGATGTATATAGGCCCTTTCACATGGGACGCGGCAAGCGGTGGAATCGGTGCGCGGCTGCCGCTTTCTCTGAGATGGTCCAGGGGGCGTGGTTGGATCCAGATCCAACTCCTCCCACCTTACATATACCTAAACCAACCCGTCTCCACCCCCTAGATGTGGATCTAACCACGCCCCCTAAATCTTGTGTTCTGCAGTGAGTGGCTACTGCTTTCTCTTGTAGTGGAAGCGTTTTGTGAAGTTGAGGTGGTGGTCGCGGTGCCGTCTCGGAGCGGACGTTGCCATAGTTACAATTGTCAACATCACCTTTGTATTTACTAAAAACTAAATAAAACATAACGTAAATTTGTGTTTGTGTCATTCTGCCATTAACTGTTCTCATTATTTACCTTTTTTTTTCGTTTGGCACAAGTGAAGTTGTTTTTGATGATTTGCCTAAAGAGCATAACTGTGAGGTTACGAATGAATGCAATATAATTTTATATGTCTCTGTATGAGATTTTAGATGGGTCATACAGTTCTGGGAAATCGATTACACTTACACCGTGTCTACACCAAGCGGCAACCTCCCGCTCTCTCTCGTGAAACCAACACGGAAGTGACTAAAACTGCAATTCATCGACTGGCCGCTAGAGGCTGGCTGCAAAAGGGAGTGGGTGAATTTTTTCATAACTCATCTGTTTAAATTATAATAAGCCTTAAAGTTCTGCATAATTAAGGGCGTGGCCACTTGAGTGACAGGTGGATTGCCGCTGCTGTCACCGGCGTCAAGCTCGGTGGACGTGGTTTCAGCAACCAGCTCCCGCTTCTTTGCCCATGTTTGATTATCTGGGAGTGACGAACTGCCAAGATGGCGACGGCCGGCTCCGCCCACTTTGAGCTTCAAAAACGCTCTTCAGAACCCTACGGGTGACGTCACGGACACTACGTCCATGTTTTTATACAGTCTATGGTCAACACCCACTACTATGATTGAGTAACAGTTTTGCATAATACAAAAATTTGAAAGATGCAATTTGTGTCAGTACGTCATAAATAGAACGCAGCAGCAGTTTACTGTCGGGAATTTGTCGCGCCGCATCCAGTGTTGACAGCATAAGGGGCCGTTCACATATCGCGTCTTTTGCGCACTCAAGTGCGTTATTTCAAATGTAGACGCGCGGCAGGTGCGCTCATAATAGAATCGACACGGGTGCGACGTGCTCATTTTTTCCAGGCGCGTCCGCGCCGCATCGATATAAAGACATTTCAACTTTTCAGAATGCCGCAAGCGCACCGCAGGTCATGTGACAAGAACCAACCAATCAGCTTCATCCTTTCCCGTAACAACACTGAAAGCTCAGCCAAGATGAAGGTACAGCTGATCATAGCTGTACAGGGATAGTAATTTTTAAATAAATTTAGTAGCAGAGCTACTGCAAGCGATTTTTAGTGCCGCAAATCCATTTATCCTTTGTTGAAACTTCCGCGTCTTCATGGAGAGCGCAGGTCATGGTTGCTTAGTAACGGCAGATGCCTCCGGAGCACAAGCGCCCGAACGCTTTGGAAAAAAGCAGAAAGCGGCGTGCCTAGCGTTTTCCACACGTTTTTAGGCACGACATGTGATTCGGCCCCTAATAGGTTCTTAATAATTAATAGGTTCTATTGTATTTTGTCACACCGCTCGCGTCTGGTGTAGACACGGTGTTAAAGGGGTCATGTGATGCAATTTCAAGTTTTCCTTTCTCGTGAATAGATAAGATCCCTAAAGTTGCAAAGACTAAAGTCTCAAACCCAAAGAGATATTCTTTATAAAAGTTAAGACTCGTCCACGCCGTCCTAAAACGGCTCGTTCTAACACGCCCCCACATGTCTACGTCACTGTGTGGGAAGATTTCCATAACGCCGCCCAAATGTTCACGCAAAGAAAGAAGTAACTTTTATTCTTGATGTAGTATTGTTGCCTCCATGTCGTGGAGATGCTGTATGTTTCGTTGTGAAAGTGAAACTACTTTGTTTGGTCTTCCAAAAGAGGACACGACTAGAAATCAGTGGTTAAGTTGTATTTACAACACTGTTCCAGAACACGTCAACCCAAATATTCAGATGTGTGCCTAGACATCTTTTACAAAAATATAAATTATTTATGTCAATAAATTTCCGGGTTTCCCGGTAGGGGATGGGGAATCACAAAATGACGTATTTGATATGGGCGTGGCTTCCAACGGCACACGTGGATGTGGGCGGGGTTGTATCGGGGATGGGCGTGACGTCCGACGTCACACGTGGATGTGGGCGGGGTTGGATGTCCACCGCAGGCTGCAGCGAACCCTACTTGGGATTGAGAAGCTTTCATACAAGTGAATGAGAGGGTCACATCACTACAGTAAGAGGTGTTTTTAAAACACTTATAGCTGTCATTTCATTAAGGTATTCAGCTGATGTTTCATCTCATGCTTTCTTTCTTTATTTACCGTTGTTGTTTTACCGTTAATGTTATTGACTTAATAAATGGATACACGCCCATTTTTCTTCACAAAACGAAAGTAGATGTAAGATCAGTGCCCTGCCCTGCCTCACCAGAGTAAGTAATGCACGTGATCTGAACTGTTCTGAGCTGTGCCAGATACACGAGGTGTGCTCAGCTGTGACTCCTTCACTGGGTAAGAAACAAATCCACTCGTGTTTAGCTTTATTAGGGAAGCGATCGGATTGCTAGGTTATCTGCAGGAAAATTACACTCTCACAGACTCCTGTTTTAAGTGAACTTGTCTGAGGAGTATTCGCTTAGCTTGCTTGTGTTATCAGATCTGTTTTGGCTCACAGCGCTGTTTGATGTGCAGTTTTAATGATAAAATTGGCTTGTTTTATACAGATCGTGATGCTAGGATGTCGATAGATGTGAGCTGAGAACGTATCATGTGTTAAATATGTTAGAGAAGATTCAGACATGTCATACCTATAATCAAACACGGCTGATTCAGACCATCAGCTCATTAGTAGAGACTCAGAGACCTGAAATGGGTGTCAGACAAAAGGTGTAGTGTTGACAAATGTAAGAGATCCTGATCTGCCAAAAAAATCCACTTTTAAAATATGTTATCTCTACGTTTACACGTGGATTTTGTGTGTGTGTGTTTATTTGTTGTCTCATTTATTTTAATGCTTTATTTCCATGTTCTATACTCTCAAACTCAGTGTCTGCTATGAAACAGTAATGTCTATGGAAGTCACGAAAGAGATGGTGTTGCCTCTTTGCTGTTTATTGACAGCATGAATCTGTATTTATTGATCCTGAGTTCTGTGGACATTGGTTTATAAGCAAACAGAAACTGAAAGCAATATGGAGTTCTTACAAATCATGTGACCATTTGTGTGTTACGGAGCAATGGGTAAATTCCCTTGACTCATTCTCATGCTCTTTGCAGGCATCATCTCAGAATGAAGTGTCCTCAATGCAATCACGTGTCTTCAGAAAAGGCAAAATTCTGCTGTGAGTGTGGCAACAAGCTACCATCTCTCTCAACTGAGACAGCACCAGGTAGGTGCTTGAGTCTAAATACAGTAGATCACATTTCTGTCCTTACAATTTGCTGTTAGTTATTTTACATGTTTCTTACAAATATTTGTTTTCTTATTTTGGATGCTTATTTTTGTCCATACATTCATTTTTTCCTCTCGTTTTGTTTTAATCAAATAATGAACATACAATTTAATACGTATATAAAAAAGACATTTTCACTGTGTGGTAGAAATTCCCCTACACACCTGACTTATGTTTACCTGGGGTCTTGTCTATGGCGACACATCTCCAAAGTATCTACTGGCAGCGCTAATGAATTACTACTCCTGGCGCATCTCTAGCGACACATATAGAGTTGGATGACGTCTCGCCCCTTTTGATCACTTAGGACTAACATCTCTAGTGTTCGACTAACCTGCTTTGCAGCAGTAACAGACAGACTCCTGACAATGCCTTTGAATATGCTTTAATCATGGCCGGGAGGACCTCATACCAATCACAGAGAATCCCCCCAACAAAAAGAATACAAGAGTTTATATAGCAAAGTGCATAGCAAAAACAACATCATGTCACGGTGAAGGAATTTCCCTTGCTGTAATTTTGAGTGGCTCAATAGCGCGATATGCTGTATTATTGCCCTATATATATATATATATTATATTTTTGGTTTCATTTTGATGAGTAGAGCTTACAGCTCACTTGAGAATACTGTCAAGCAAAGCCTATTCAAACACTTGGGAGAGCTTCACTAAAGCTGGAGTCAGTGCATCAAGAGTCACCACGCTCGGATGTCTTCAGGAAAAGAGCTACCAAGCCACTTCTGAAACAGAAACAACGTCAGAAGCATCTTACCTGGGCTAAGGAGAAAAAGAACTGGACTGTTATCAGTGCTCCAAAGTGCTCTTTTCAGATAAAAGTTAATTTTGCATTTCATTTGGAAATAAAGCTCTGGAGGAAGACTGGAGAGGCACAGAATCCAAGCTGCTTGAAGTCCAGTGTGAAGTTTCTGAAGTCAGTGATGATTTGGGAGCCGTGACGTCTGCTGGTGTTGGGCCATTGTGTTTTCAGTTCAATTCAAGTTTATTTGTATAGCGCTTTTCACGATACAAATCGTTGCAAAGCAGCTTTACAGAAAATTAAGTTTCTACAATATTTAGTGGTAGCTTATCAGTGGTGAATGTCAGTTAATGTACATATGGCAGAAATCAAGTTCAAAGTCAATGCAGCTGTCAACCAGGAGATTTTGGAGCACTTTATGCTTCCATCTGCTGACCAGCTTTATGGAGAAGCTGATTTCCTTTTCCAGCAGGACTCAGCACCTGCCCACAGCGCCAAAACCACTTCCAAGTGGTTTGCTGACCATGATATGACTGTGCTTGATTGGCCAGCCAACATGCCTGTCCTGAACTGAACCCCATAGAGAATCTATGGGATATTTTCAAGAGAAAGATGAGAAACAGTCGATCCAACAATACAGACGAGCTGAAGGCTATTAATAATTTCAGACAGACATAGGCCTGGGCGATAAAACGGTACCGATATTTATCGACGGTACACCTTCATCGATAACGATATAAAAAATGTTCGATATAGGCACGTGCTATGAGTGACGCAGACAGCACACACAAACACGAACATGAGTGCTGTGCCTGCCTGTGATGAGGAGATTGTGAATAAAAAATAAAAAGTCGAATTTAAAATAAATATTTGCATTTGAATGCAAAAATAGTACAATCAAATGATAGATGTGCGTCAGGGAGCGTCATCAGTGGAGCGCGAGATGTGGTGATGATGATGTAAATGACGTAGTTTAATGTTTTGTTAGTCTAGCCCACGAGATGCGCCGCTGCTGCGTTATTCATTCAAAATATTACAGAAATATAGAAGCTCAATGCGGAGAAGATCTTGATTAAGTTAAAACCGAAACCAAGCCATTCACACAGAACGCATATTCAGCACATTTTCTAGACGGACAAATACGACTGCTGCTCTCGCGTCTCACACAAGAGATGTATAGAAAGCCATGCAAAGTTAAAACAGTTTACACTTTTAGAAAACACGTTGTGAATTTGTGGAGGTTTATTCCTTTTCACTGCGTCTCGTATGCTTTTAAAGGAAATCTTCGTGATGAGCGATTCGGCTCTTTGTATTAAGCAGTGCATAAATACGTGATGCTGTTTTGTTCATAATTGTTTATGCAATTTACAAAATTATATTTGATTTATATGTTAATTTAGAGGTAATGCAAATTTTTTTATAGACAGTTATTTTCTTTGCTTTGGCAATTTAATGTGCTGCATTATTTTGCTCATTGCGCCCTCCTGTGGCCTCGGGAAACAAGACAAAAGTTTAACCTATTTAATCTGCATATAAAACATTAGAAATGAGATATTTGTTTAATTTTTATTTTGTGTTTGACTGTTAAAACCAAAAAATATTTGTTGTTTGTCTAGTTAATTTACATTTTTTTTCTATTGCTCTTTGTTTTAAAAAAGGTTATAAAAAAATTTCAATAATTATCGATACCGAACGATATGAAACATTATATCGTTGATACATTTTTTTAGCTATATCACCCAGACCTAGACAGAGGTCTAGCTGTCTCGTCCTGTCCATATTGCAACACACAAACTATGGAACATTTTGTACTCTAAAGGGTACAAATGTCAAGCCTGCAAGAAAGGGAAATGAAATTTATGATTGTATTTTTGAAAACAATCTTTTATTATATTATTGAATAAAATATTAGTTAATTATCAAAGAAAGAAAAAAATAATAGCCATAATATGGACTATTGTAAATGCTGTGATACTGTGATATCCTTCTCACATTGCTGAATTCACCATTAACTGTTCACCTGAACAGTTTATGTTGTTTTATATGGTATCATTGAAATCCTTGACCATCAAAACCCAGGGTTAGACATTAAGGTAACACTTTACAATAAGGGTACATGAATAATCATGTGCTAATGCCTAAATTAATACTTAAAGGGGTCATATGATGTTGCTAAAAAGAACATTATTTTGTGTATTTGGTGTAATGAAATGTATTTATGCGGTTTAAGGTGAAAAAAACACATTATTTTCCACATACTGTACATTATTGTTTCTCCTCTATGCCCCGCCTTTCTGAAACGTGTCGA